>NW_027515894.1:0-69127 GCF_048772815.1 Callospermophilus lateralis
GTTTGATTGGTGTACTTGCTCATTACTTGAAGTTATCATGAAGGTCGGAAGAAAAAATATCTGTTTTGATTTCAGGAGACTGTAGTTTTTGGCAGCGTACCAACGCCTTTCCTTGAATGAGTTATTCGCCAGTCTCTGCTTAAGGCTACATCAAGAGGAAACAAACCTTTGAGTTAGAACGTAGAACTACTGTATTGTGTCAAGTTTCAAAGATTCTAGCACAACCGTGTTTGATTTAGAGTTATAACTGCATCTGTCAATATACAAGAAAACGCAGTGAAACCTAAAAATTCAAACTTCTCCTGCAAACGAATGCTTCAACCTAGGAGAACGAAACAAGGACATCCAAGTTTGATTGGTGTACTGCTCATTACTTGAAAGTATCATGAAGGTCGGAAGAAAAAATATATGTTGTGATTTCAGGAGACTGTAGTTTTTGGCAGCCTACCAAAGCCTTTCATGAATGAGTTTATTCGCCAGTCTCTGCTTAAGGCTACATCAAGAGGAAACAAACCTTAGAGATAGAACGTAGAACTACAGTATTGTGTCAAGTTTCAAGAAGCTACCACAAACCGTGTTTTATTTAGAGTTCTAACTGCATCTGTCTGTATAGGAGAAAACGCAGTGAAACCTGAAAATTCAAAATGTTCCTGCAAACGAATGCTTCAACGTAGGAGAACGAAACTTGGGCATCCAAGTTTGATTGGTGTACTGCTCATTACTTGAAGTTATCATGAAGGTCGGAAGAAAAAATATATGTTGTGATTTCAGGAGACTGTAGTTTTTTGGCAGCCTACCAACGCCTTTCATTGAATGAGTTATTTCGCCAGTCTCTGCTTAAGGCTACATCAAGAGGAAACAAACCTTAGAGACAGAACGTAGAACTACAGTATTGTGTCAAGTTTCAAGAAGCTACCACAAACCGTGTTTTATTTAGAGTTCTAACTGCATCTGTCAATATAGGAGAAAACGCAGTGAAACCTGAAAATTCAAAATTGTTCCTGCAAACGAATGCTTCAACGTAGGAGAACGAAACTTGGGCATCCAAGTTTTTATTGGTGTACTGCTCATTACTTGAAGTTATCATGAAGGTCAGAAGAAAAAATATATGTTGTGATTTCAGGAGACTGTAGTTTTTTGGCAGCCTACCAACGCCTTTCATTGAATGAGTTATTCGCCAGTCTCTGCTTAAGGCTACATCAAGATGAAACAAACCTTAGAGATAGAACGTAGAACTACTGTATTGTGTCAAGTTTCAAGAAGCTACCACAAACCGTGTTTGATTTAGAGTTCTAACTGCATCTGTCAATATAGGAGAAAACGCAGTGAAACCTAAAAATTCAAACTGTTCCTGCAAACGAATGCTTCAACCTAGGAGAACGAAACTTGGACATCCAAGTTTTGATTGGTGTACTGGTCATTACTTGAAAGTATCATGAAGTCGGAAGAAAAAAAATATGTTGTGATTTCAGGAGACTGTAGTTTTTTGGCAGCCTAACAATGCCTTTTCATTGAATGAGTATTCGCCAGTCTCTGCTTAAGGCTACATCAAGAGGAAACAAACCTTCGAGTTAGAACGTAGAACTACTGTAATTGTGTCAAGTTTCAAGAGGCTAGCACAAACTCGTGTTTGATTTAGAGTTCTAACTGCATCTGTCACTATAGAAGAAAACGCAGTGAAACCTAAAAATTCAAACTCTTCCTGCAAACGAATGCTTCAACCTCGGAGAACGAACTTGGACATCCAAGTTTGATTGGTGTACTGCTCATTACTTGAAAGTATCATGAAGTTCGGAAGAAAAAATAATATGTTGTGATTTCAGGAGATGGTAGTTTTTTGAAAACATTAACAATGCCTTTCATTGAATGTGTTATTCGCCAGTCTCTGCTTAAGGCTACATCAAGAGGAAACAAACCTTAGAAATAGAACGTAGAACTACTGTATTGTGTCAAGTTTCAAGAGGCTAGCACAAACCGTGTTTGATTTAGAGTTCTAACTGCATCTGTCAATATAGAAAGAAAACGCAGTGAAACCTAAAAATTCAAACTCTTCCTGCAAACGAATGCTTCAACCTAGGAGAACGAAACTTTTGCATCCAAGTTTGATTGGTGTACTGCTCATTACTTGAAGTTATCATGAAGGTCGGAAGAAAAAATATATGTTGTGATTTCAGGAGACTGTAGTTTTTTGGCAGCCTACCAACGCCTTTCATTGAATGAGTTATTCGCCAGTCTCTACTTTAAGGCTACATCAAGAGGAAACAAACCTTAGAGTTAGAACGTAGAAACTACTGTATTGTGTCAAGTTTCAAGAGGCTAGCTCCAACCTTGTTTGATTTAGAGTTCTAACTGCATCTGTCACTATAGAAGAAAACGCAGTGAAACCTAAAAATTCAAACTCTTCCTGCAAACGAATGCTTCAACCTAGGAAAACGAAACTTGGACATCCAAGTTTGATTGGTGTACTGCTCATTACTTGAAAGTATCATGAAGTTCGGAAGAAAAAATATATGTTGTGATTTCAGGAGATGTTAGTTTTTTTGAAAGCTTAACAATTCCTTTCATTGAATGTGTTATTCGCCAGTCTCTGCTTAAGGCTACATCAAGAGGAAACAAACCTTAGAGTTAGAACGTAGAACTACTGTATTGTGTCAAGTTTCAAGAAGCTACCACAAACCGTGTTTTTATTTAGAGTTCTAACTGCATCTGTCAATATAGGAGAAAACGCAGTGAAACCTGAAAATTCAAACTGTTCCTGCAAACGAATGCTTCAACGTAGGAGAACGAAACTTGGGCATCCAAGTTTGATTGGTGTACTGCTCATTACTTGAAGTTATCATGAAGGTCGGAAGAAAAAATGTATGTTGTGATTTCAGGAGACTGTAGTTTTTTGGCAGCCTACCAACGCCTTTCATTGAATGAGTTATTCGCCAGTCTCTGCTTAAGGCTACATCAAGAGGAAACAAACCATAGAGATAGAACGTAGAACTACTGTATTGTGTCAAGTTTCAAGAAGCTACCACAAACCGTGTTTAATTTAGAGTTCTAACTGCATCTGTCAATATAGGAGAAAACGCAGTGAAACCTAAAAATTCAAACTGTTCCTGCAAACGAATGCTTCAACCTAGGAGAACAAAACTGGGCACCCAAGTTTGATTGGTGTACTGCTCATTACTTGAAGTTATCATGAAGGTCGGAAGAAAAAATATATGTTGTGATTTCAGGAGACTGTAGTTTTTTGGCAGCCTAACAATGCCTTCATTGAATGAGTTATTCGGGATTCTCTGCTTAAGGCTACATCAAGAGGAAACAAACCTTAGAGATAGAACGTTAGAACTACTGTATTTGTGTCAAGTTTCAAGAAGCTAGCACAAACCGTGTTTGATTTAGAGTTCTAACTGCATCTGTTAATATAGAAGAAAACGCAGTGAAACCTAAAAATTCAAACTCTTCCTGCAAACGAATGCTTCAACCTAGGAGAACGAAACTTGGGCATCCAAGTTTGATTGGTGTACTGCTCATTACTTGAAGTTATCATGAAGGTCGGAAGAAAAAATATATGTTGTGATTTCAGGAGACTGTAGTTTTTTGGCAGCCTACCAACGCCTTTCATTGAATGAGTTATTCGCCAGTCTCTGCTTAAGGCTACATCAAGAGGAAACAAACCTTAGAGTTAGAACGCAGAACTACCGTATTGTGTCAAGTTTCAAGAGGCTAGCACAAACCGTGTTTGATTTAGAGTTCTAACTGCATCTGTCATATAGAAGGAAACGCAGTGAAACCTAAAAATTCAAACTCTTCCTGCAAACGAATGCTTCAACCTAGAGAACGAAACTTGGGCATCCAAGTTTGATTGGTGTACTGCTCATTACTTGAAGTTATCATGAAGGTCGGAAGAAAAAATATATGTTGTGATTTCAGGAGACTGTAGTTTTTTGGCAGCCTACCAACGCCTTTCATTGAATGAGTTATTCGCCAGTCTCTGCTTAAGGCTACATCAAGAGGAAACAAACCTTAGAGACAGAACGTAGAACTACAGTATTGTGTCAAGTTTCAAGAAGCTACCACAAACCGTGTTTTATTTAGAGTTCTAACTGCATCTGTCAATATAGGAGAAAAGAAGTGAAACCTGAAAATTCAAAATGTTCCTGCAAACGAATGCTTCAACGTAGGAGAACGAAACTTGGGCATCCAAGTTTTATTGGTGTACTGCTCATTACTTGAAGTTATCATGAAGGTCAGAAGAAAAAATATATGTTGTGATTTCAGGAGACTGTAGTTTTTTGGCAGCCTACCAACGCCTTTCATTGAATGAGTTATTCGGCAGTCTCTTGCTTAAGGCTACATCAAGATGAAACAAACCTTAGAGATAGAACGTAGAACTACTGTATTGTGTCAAGTTTCAAGAAGCTACCACAAACCGTTGTAGATTAGATGTTCTAACTGCATCTGTCAATATAGGAGAAAACGCAGTGAAACCTAAAAATTCAAACTGTTCCTGCAAACGAATGCTTCAACCTAGGAGAACGAAACTTGGACATCCAAGTTTGATTGGTGTACTGGTCATTACTTGAAAGTATCATGAAGGTCGGAAGAAAAAAATATGTTGTGATTTCAGGAGACTGTAGTTTTTTGGCAAGCCTAACAATGCCTTTCATTGAATGAGTTATTCGCCAGTCTCTGCTTAAGGCTACATCAAGAGGAAACAAACCTTCGAGTTAGAACGTAGAACTACTGTATTGTGTCAAGTTTCAAGAGGCTAGCACAAACCCGTGTTTTGATTTAGAGTACTAACTGCATCTGTCACTATAGAAGAAAACGCAGTGAAACCTAAAAATTCAAACTCTTCCTGCAAACGAATGCTTCAACCTCGGAGAACGAAACTTGGACATCCAAGTTTGATTGGTGTACTGCTCATTACTTGAAAGTATCATGAAAGTTCGGAAGAAAAAATATATGTTGTGATTTCAGGAGATGGTAGTTTTTTGAAAACTTAACAATGCCTTTCATTGAATGTGTTATTCGCCAGTCTCTGCTTAAGGCTACATCAAGAGGAAACAAACCTTAGAAATAGAACGTAGAACTACTGTATTGTGTCAAGTTTCAAGAGGCTAGCACAAACCGTGTTTGATTTAGAGTTCTAACTGCATCTGTCAATATAGAAGAAAACGCAGTGAAACCTAAAAATTCAAACTCTTCCTGCAAACGAATGCTTCAACCTAGGAGAACGAAACTTTTGCATCCAAGTTTGATTGGTGTACTGCTCATTACTTGAAGTTATCATGAAGGTCGGAAGAAAAAATATATGTTGTGATTTCAGGAGACTGTAGTTTTTTGGCAGCCTACCAACGCCTTTCATTGAATGAGTTATTCGCCAGTCTCTGCTTAAGGCTACATCAAGAGGAAACAAACCTTAGAGTTAGAACGTAGAACTACTGTATTGTGTCAAGTTTCAAGAGGCTAGCTCCAACCTTGTTTGATTTAGAGTTCTAACTGCATCTGTCACTATAGAAGAAAACGCAGTGAAACCTAAAAATTCAAACTCTTCCTGCAAACGAATGCTTCAACCTAGGAGAACGAAACTTGGACATCCAAGTTTGATTGGTGTACTGCTCATTACTTGAAAGTATCATGAAGTTCGGAAGAAAAAATATATGTTGTGATTTCAGGAGATGTTAGTTTTTTGAAAGCTTAACAATTCCTTTCATTGAATGTGTTATTCGCCAGTCTCTGCTTAAGGCTACATCAAGAGGAAACAAACCTTAGAGTTAGAACGTAGAACTACTGTATTGTGTCAAGTTTCAAGAAGCTACCAAAAACCGTGTTTTATTTAGAGTTCTAACTACATCTGTCAATATAGGAGAAAACGCAGTGAAACCTGAAAATTCAAACTGTTCCTGCAAACGAATGCTTCAACGTAGGAGAACGAAACTTGGGCATCCAAGTTTGATTGGTGTACTGCTCATTACTTGAAGTTATCATGAAGGTCGCAAGAAAAAATATATGTTGTGATTTCAGGAGACTGTAGTTTTTTGGCAGCCTACCAACGCCTTTCATTGAATGAGTTTTTCGCCAGTCTCTGCTTAAGGCTACATCAAGAGGAAACAAACCTTAGAGATAGAACGTAGAACTACTGTATTGTGTCAAGTTTCAAGAAGCTACCACAAACCGTGTTTAATTTAGAGTTCTAACTGCATCTGTCAATATAGGAGAAAACGCAGTGAAACCTAAAAATTCAAACTGTTCCTGCAAACGAATGCTTCAACCTAGGAGAACAAAACTTGGGCACCCAAGTTTGATTGGTGTACTGCTCATTACTTGAAGTTATCATGAAGGTCGGAAGAAAAAATATATGTTGTGATTTCAGGAGACTGTAGTTTTTTGGCAGCCTAACAATGCCTTTCATTGAATGAGTTATTCGGGATTCTCTGCTTAAGGCTACATCAAGAGGAAACAAACCTTAGAGATAGAACGTAGAACTACTGTATTGTGTCAAGTTTCAAGAAGCTAGCACAAACCGTGTTTGATTTAGAGTTCTAACTGCATCTGTTAATATAGAAGAAAACGCAGTGAAACCTAAAAATTCAAACTGTTCCTGCAAACGAATGCTTCAACCTAGGAGAACGAAACTTGGACATCCAAGTTTGATTCGTGTACTGCACATTACTTGAAAGTATCATGAAGGTCGGAAGAAAAAATGTATGTTGTGATTTCAGGAGACTGTAGTTTTTTGGCAGCCTACCAACGCCTTTCATTGAATGAGTTATTCGCCAGTCTCTGTTTAAGGCTACATCAAGAGGAAACAAACCTTAGAGTTAGAACGTAGAACTACTGTATTGTGTCAAGTTTCAAGAGGCTAGCACAAACCGTGTTTGAGTTAGAGTTCTAACTGCATCTGTCAATATAGAAGAAAACGCAGTGAAACCTAAAAATTCAAACTCTTCCTGCAAACGAATGCTTCAACCTAGGAGAACGAAACTTGGGCATCCAAGTTTGATTGGTGTACTGCTCATTACTTGAAGTTATCATGAAGGTCGAAAGAAAAAATATATGTTGTGATTTCAGGAGACTGTAGTTTTTTGGCAGCCTACCAACGCCTTTCATTGAATGAGTTATTCGCCAGTCTCTGCTTAAGGCTACATCAAGACGAAACAAACCTTAGAGATAGAACGTAGAACTACTGTATTGTGTCAAGTTTCAAGAAGCTACCACAAACCGTGTTTGATTTAGAGTTCTAACTGCATCTGTCAATATAGGAGAAAACGCAGTGAAACCTAAAAATTCAAACTGTTCCTGCAAACGAATGCTTCAACCTAGGAGAACTAAACTTGGACATCCAAGTTTGATTGGGGTACTGGTCATTACTTGAAAGTATCATGAAGGTCGGAAGAAAAAATATATGTTGTGATTTCAGGAGACTGTAGTTTTTTGGCAGCCTAACAATGCCTTTCATTGAATGAGTTATTTGGGAGTCTCTGCTTAAGGCTACATCAAGAGGAAACAAACCTTAGAGATAGAACGTAGAACTACTTTATTGTGTCAAGTTTCAAGAAGCTACCACAAACCGTGTTTGATTTAGAGTTCGAACTGCATCTGTCAATATAGGAGAAAACAGAGTGAAACCTAAAAATTCAAACTGTTCCTGCAAACGAATGCTTCAACCTAGGAGAACGAAACTTGGGCATCCAAGTTTGATTGGTGTACTGCTCATTACTTGAAAGTATCATGAAGGTCGGAAGAAAAAATATATGTTTTGATTTCAGGAGACTGTGGTTTTTTGGCAGCCTACCAACGCCTTTCATTGAATGAGTTATTCGCCAGTCTCTTCTTAAGGCTACATCAAGAGGAAACAAACCTTAGAAATAGAACGTAGAACTACTGTATTGTGTCAAGTTTCAAGAGGCTAGCACAAACCGTGTTTGATTTAGAGTTCTAACTGCATCTGTCACTATAGAAGAAAACGCAGTGAAACCTAAAAATTCAAACTCTTCCTGCAAACGAATGCTTCAACCTAGGAGAACGAAACCTGGGCATCCAAGTTTGATTGGTGTACTGCTCATTACTTGAAGTTATCATGAAGGTCGGAAAAAAAATATATGTTGTGATTTCAGGAGATGTTAGTTTTTTGAAAGCTTAACAATGCCTTTCATTGAATGTGTTATTCGCCAGTCTCTGCTTAAGGCTACATCAAGAGGAAACAAACCTTAGAGTTAGAACGTAGAACTACTGTATTGTGTCAAGTTTCAAGAGGCTAGCACAAACCGTGTTTGATTTAGACTTCTAACTGCATCTGTCAATATAGAAGAAAACGCAGTGAAACCTAAAAATTCAAACTCTTCCTGCAAACGAATGCTTCAACCTAGGAGAACGAAACTTTTGCATCCAAGTTTGATTGGTGTACTGCTCATTACTTGAAGTTATCATGAAGGTCGGAAGAAAAAATATATGTTGTGATTTCAGGAGACTGTAGTTTTTTGGCAGCCTACCAACGCCTTTCATTGAATGAGTTATTCGCCAGTCTCTGCTTAAGGCTACATCAAGAGGAAACAAACCTTAGAGTTAGAACGTAGAACTACTGTATTGTGTCAAGTTTCAAGAGGCTAGCTCCAACCTTGTTTGATTTAGAGTTCTAACTGCATCTGTCACTATAGAAGAAAACGCAGTGAAACCTAAAAATTCAAACTCTTCCTGCAAACGAATGCTTCAACCTAGGAGAACGAAACTTGGACATCCAAGTTTGATTGGTGTACTGCTCATTACTTGAAAGTATCATGAAGTTCGGAAGAAAAAATATATGTTGTGATTTCAGGATATGTTAGTTTTTTGAAAGCTTAACAATTCCTTTCATTGAATGTGTTATTCGCCAGTCTCTGCTTAAGGCTACATCAAGAGGAAACAAACCTTAGAGTTAGAACGTAGAACTACTGTATTGTGTCAAGTTTCAAGAAGCTACCACAAACCGTGTTTTATTTAGAGTTCTAACTGCATCTGTCAATATAGGAGAAAACGCAGTGAAACCTGAAAATTCAAACTGTTCCTGCAAACGAATGCTTCAACGTAGGAGAACGAAACTTGGGCATCCAAGTTTGATTGGTGTACTGCTCATTACTTGAAGTTATCATGAAGGTCGGAAGAAAAAATATATGTTGTGATTTCAGGAGACTGTAGTTTTTTGGCAGCCTACCAACGCCTTTCATTGAATGAGTTATTCGCCAGTCTCTGCTTAAGGCTACATCAAGAGGAAACAAACCTTAGAGATAGAACGTAGAACTACTGTATTGTGTCAAGTTTCAAGAAGCTACCACAAACCGTGTTTAATTTAGAGTTCTAACTGCATCTGTCAATATAGGAGAAAACGCAGTGAAACCTAAAAATTCAAACTGTTCCTGCAAACGAATGCTTCAACCTAGGAGAACAAAACTTGGGCACCCAAGTTTGATTGGTGTACTGCTCATTACTTGAAGTAATCATGAAGGTCGGAAGAAAAAATATATGTTGTGATTTCAGGAGACTGTAGTTTTTTGGCAGCCTAACAATGCCTTTCATTGAATGAGTTATTCGGGATTCTCTGCTTAAGGCTACATCAAGAGGAAACAAACCTTAGAGATAGAACGTAGAACTACTGTATTGTGTCAAGTTTCAAGAAGCTAGCACAAACCGTGTTTGATTTAGAGTTCTAACTGCATCTGTTAATATAGAAGAAAACGCAGTGAAACCTAAAAATTCAAACTGTTCCTGCAAACGAATGCTTCAACCTAGGAGAACGAAACTTGGACATCCAAGTTTGATTGGTGTACTGCACATTACTTGAAAGTATCATGAAGGTCGGAAGAAAAAATGTATGTTGTGATTTCAGGAGACTGTAGTTTTTTGGCAGCCTACCAACGCCTTTCATTGAATGAGTTATTCGCCAGTCTCTGTTTAAGGCTACATCAAGAGGAAACAAACCTTAGAGTTAGAACGTAGAACTACTGTATTGTGTCAAGTTTCAAGAGGCTAGCACAAACCGTGTTTGATTTAGAGTTCTAACTGCATCTGTCAATATAGAAGAAAACGCAGTGAAACCTAAAAATTCAAACTCTTCCTGCAAACGAATGCTTCAACCTAGGAAAACAAAACCTGGGCATCCAAGTTTGATTGGTGTACTGCTCATTACTTGAAGTTATCATGAAGGTAGGAAAAAAAATATATGTTGTGATTTCAGGAGATGTTAGTTTTTTGAAAGCTTAACAATGCCTTTCATTGAATGTGTTATTCGCCAGTCTCTGCTTAAGGCTACATCAAGAGGAAACAAACCTTAGAGTTTGAACGTAGAACTACTGTATTGTGTCAAGTTTCAAGAGGCTAGCACAAACCGTGTTTGAGTTAGAGTTCTAACTGCATCTGTCAATATAGAAGAAAACGCAGTGAAACCTAAAAATTCAAACTCTTCCTGCAAACGAATGCTTCAACCTAGGAGAACGAAACTTGGGCATCCAAGTTTGATTGGTGTACTGCTCATTACTTGAAGTTATCATTAAGGTCGAAAGAAAAAATATATGTTGTGATTTCAGGAGACTGTAGTTTTTTGGCAGCCTACCAACGCCTTTCATTGAATGAGTTATTCGCCAGTCTCTGCTTAAGGCTACATCAAGACGAAACAAACCTTAGAGATAGAACGTAGAACTACTGTATTGTGTCAAGTTTCAAGAAGCTACCACAAACCGTGTTTGATTTAGAGTTCTAACTGCATCTGTCAATATAGGAGAAAACGCAGTGAAACCTAAAAATTCAAACTGTTCCTGCAAACGAATGCTTCAACCTAGGAGAACTAAACTTGGACATCCAAGTTTGATTGGGGTACTGGTCATTACTTGAAAGTATCATGAAGGTCGGAAGAAAAAATATATGTTGTGATTTCAGGAGACTGTAGTTTTTTGGCAGCCTAACAATGCCTTTCATTGAATGAGTTATTTGGGAGTCTCTGCTTAAGGCTACATCAAGAGGAAACAAACCTTAGAGATAGAACGTAGAACTACTTTATTGTGTCAAGTTTCAAGAAGCTAGCACAAACCGTGTTTGATTTAGAGTTCGAACTGCATCTGTCAATATAGGAGAAAACAGAGTGAAACCTAAAAATTCAAACTGTTCCTGCAAACGAATGCTTCAACCTAGGAGAACGAAACTTGGGCATCCAAGTTTGATTGGTGTACTGCTCATTACTTGAAAGTATCATGAAGGTCGGAAGAAAAAATATATGTTTTGATTTCAGGAGACTGTGGTTTTTTGGCAGCCTACGAATGCCTTTCATTGAATGAGTTATTCGCCAGTCTCTTCTTAAGGCTACATCAAGAGGAAACAAACCTTAGAAATAGAACGTAGAACTACTGTATTGTGTCAAGTTTCAAGAGGCTAGCACAAACCGTGTTTGATTTAGAGTTCTAACTGCATCTGTCACTATAGAAGAAAACGCAGTGAAACCTAAAAATTCAAACTCTTCCTGCAAACGAATGCTTCAACCTAGGAGAACGAAACCTGGGCATCCAAGTTTGATTGGTGTACTGCTCATTACTTGAAGTTATCATGAAGGTCGGAAAAAAAATATATGTTGTGATTTCAGGAGATGTTAGTTTTTTGAATGCTTAACAATGCCTTTCATTGAATGTGTTATTCGCCAGTCTCTGCTTAAGGCTACATCAAGAGGAAACAAACCTTAGAGTTAGAACGTAGAACTACTGTATTGTGTCAAGTTTCAAGAGGCTAGCACAAACCGTGTTTGATTTAGACTTCTAACTGCATCTGTCAATATAGAAGAAAACGCAGTGAAACCTAAAAATTCAAACTCTTCCTGCAAACGAACGCTTCAACCTAGGAGAACGAAACTTGGGCATCCAAGTTTGATTGGTGTACTGCTCATTACTTGAAGTTATCATGAAGGTCGAAGAAAAAATATCTGTTGTGATTTCAGGAGACTGTAGTTTTTTGGCAGCCTACCAACGCCTTTCCTTGAATGAGTTATTCGCCAGTCTCTGCTTAAGGCTACATCAAGAGGAAACAAACCTTAGAGTTAGAACGTAGAACTACTGTATTGTGTCAAGTTTCAAGAGGCTAGCACAAACCGTGTTTGAATAGAGTTCTAACTGCATCTGTCACTATAGAAGAAAACGCAGTGAAACCTAAAAATTCAAACTTCTCCTGCAAACGAATGCTTCAACCTAGGAGAACGAAACATGGATATCCAAGTTTGATTGGTGTACCTCTCATTACATGAAATTATCATGAAGGTCGGAAGAAAAAATATATGTTGTGATTTCAGGAGACTGTAGTTTTTTGGCAGCCTACCAACGCCTTTCATTGAATGAGTTATTCGCCAGTCTCTGCTTAAGGCTACATCAAGAGGAAACAAACCTTAGAGATAGAACGTAGAACTACAGTATTGTGTCAAGTTTCAAGAAGCTACCACAAACCGTGTTTTATTTAGAGTTCTAACTGCATCTGTCAATATAGGAGAAAATGCAGTGAAACCTGAAAATTCAAACTGTTCCTGCAAACGAATGCTTCAACGTAGGAGAACGAAACTTAGGCATCCAAGTTTGATTGGTGTACTGCTCATTACTTGAAGTTATCATGAAGGTCGGAAGAAAAAATATATGTTGTGATTTCAGGAGACTGTAGTTTTTTGGCAGCCTACCAACGCCTTTCATTGAATGAGTTATTCGCCAGTCTCTGCTTAAGGCTACATCAAAAGGAAACAAACCTTAGAGATAGAACGTAGAACTACTGTATTGTGTCAAGTTTCAAGAAGCTACCACAAACCGTGTTTAATTTAGAGTTCTAACTGCATCTGTCAATATAGGAGAAAACGCAGTGAAACCTAAAATTTCAAACTGTTCCTGCAAACGAATGCTTCAACCTAGGAGAACGAAACTTGGGCATCCAAGTTTGATTGGTGTACTGCTCATTACTTGAAGTTATCATGAACGTCGGATGAAAAAATATACATTGAGATTTCAGGAGATGGTAGTTTTTTGGAAGCTTAACAATGCCTTTCATTGAAAGTGTTATTCGCCAGTCTCTGCTTAAGGCTACAACAAGAGGAAACAAAGCTTAGGGATAGAACGTAGAACTACTTTATTGTGTCAAGTTTCAAGAAGCTACCACAAACCGTGTTTGATTTAGAGTTCGAACTGCATCTGTCAATATAGGAGAAAACAGAGTGAAACCTAAAAATTCAAACTGTTCCTGCAAACGAATGCTTCAACATAGGAGAACGAAACTTGGGCATCCAAGTTTGATTGGTGTACTGCTCATTACTTGAAAGTATCATGAAGGTCGGAAGAAAAAATATATGTTTTGATTTCAGGAGACTGTCGTTTTATGGCAGCCCACCAACGCCTTTCATTGAATGAGTTATTCGCCAGTCTCTGCTTAAGGCTACATCAAGAGGAAACAAACCTTAGAGATAGAACGTAGAACTACTGTATTGTGTCAAGTTTCAAGAAGCTACCACAAACCGTGTTTAATTTAGAGTTCTAACTGTATCTGTCAATATAGAAGAAAACGCAGTGAAACCTAAAAATTCAAACTGTTCCTGCAAAGGAATGCTTCAACCTAGGAGAACAAAACTTGGGCACCCAAGTTTGATTGGTGTACTGCTCATTACTTGACGTTATCATGAAGGTCGGAAGAAAAAATATATGTTGTGATTTCAGGAGACTGTAGTTTTTTGGCAGCCTAACAATGCCTTTCATTGAATGAGTTATTCGGCTTAAGGCTACATCAAGAGGAAACAAACCTTAGAGATAGAACGTAGAACTACTGTTTGTGTCAAGTTTCAAGAAGCTAGCACAAACCGTGTTTGATTAGAGTTCTAACTGCATCTGTTAATATAGAAGAAAACGCAGTGAAACCTAAAAATTCAAACTGTTCCTGCAAACGAATGCTTCAACCTAGGAGAACGAAACTTGGACATCCAAGTTTGATTGGTGTACTGCACATTACTTGAAAGTATCATGAAGGTCGGAAGAAAAAATGTATGTTGTGATTTCAGGAGACTGTAGTTTTTTGGCAGCCTACCAACGCCTTTCATTGAATGAGTTATTCGCCAGTCTCTGTTTAAGGCTACATCAACAGGAAACAAACCTTAGAGTTAGAACGTAGAACTACTGTATTGTGTCAAGTTTCAAGAAGCTAGCACAAACCGTGTTTGATTTAGAGTTCTAACTGCATCTGTCAATATAGAAGAAAACGCAGTGAAACCTAAAAATTCAAATTGTTCCTGCAAACGAATGCTTCAACCTAGGAGAACGAAACTTGGACATCCAAGTTTGATTGGTGTACTGCTCATTACTTGAAAGTATCATGAAGTTCGGAAAAAAAAAATATATGTTGTGATTCAGGAGATGGTAGTTTTTTGGAAGCTTAACAATGCCTTTCATTGAATGTGTTATTCGCCAGTCTCTGCTTAAGGCTACATCAAGAGGAAACAACCTTAGAGTTAGAACATAGAACTACTGTATTGTGTTCAAGTTTCAAGAGGCTAGCACAAACCGTGTTTGATTTAGAGTTCTAACTGCATCTGTCAATATAGAAGAAAACGCAGTGAAACCTAAAAATTCAAACTTTTCCTGCAAACGAATGCTTCAACGTAGGAGAACGAAACTTGGGCATCCAAGTTTGATTGGTGCACTGCTCATTACTTGAAGTTATCATGAAGGTCGGAAGAAAAAAAATATGTTGTGATTTCAGGAGACTGTAGTTTTTTGGCAGCCTAACAATGACTTTCATTGAATGAGTTATTCGCCTGTCTCTGCTTAAGGCTACATCAAAAGGAAACAAACCTTAGAGATAGAACGTAGAACTACTGTATTGTGTCAAGTTTCAAGAAGCTAGCACAAACCGTGTTTGATTTAGAGTTCTAACTGCATCTGTCAATATAGTAGAAAACGCAGTGAAACCTAAAAATTCAAACTGTTCCTGCAAACGAATGCTTCACCTAGGAGAACGAAACTTGGACATCCAAGTTTGATTGGTGTACTGCACATTACTTGAAAGTATCATGAAGGTCGGAAGAAAAAATGTATGTTGTGATTTCCAGGAGACTGTAGTTTTTGGCAGCCTACCAACGCCTTTCATTGAATGAGTTATTCGCCAGTCTCTGCTTAAGGCTACATCAAGAGGAAACAAACCTTAGAGATAGAACGTAGAACTACAGTATTGTGTCAAGTTTCAAGAAGCTACCAAAACCGTGTTTGATTTAGAGTTCTAACTGCATCTGTCAATATAGGAGAAAACGCAGTGAAACCTAGAATTCAAACTGTTCCTGCAAACGAATGCTTCAACCTAGGAGAACGAACTTGGACATCCAAGTTTGATTGGTGTACTGGTCAATACTTGAAAGTATCATGAAGTCGGAAGAAAAAATATATGTTGTGATTTCAGGAGACTGTAGTTTTTTGGCAGCCTAACATTGCTTTCATTGAATGAGTCATTCGGAGTCTCTGCTTAAGGCTACATCAAGAGGAAACAAACCTTAGAGATAGAACGTAGAACTACCTTTATTGTGTCAAGTTTCAAGAAGCTACCACAAACCGTGTTTGATTTAGAGTTCGAACTGCATCTGTCAATATAAGAGAAAACAGAGTGAAACCTAAAATTCAAACTCTTCCTGCAAACGAATGCTTCAACCTAGGAGAACGAAACTTGGGCATCCAAGTTTGATTGGTGTACTGCTCATTACTTGAAAGTATCATGAAGGTCGGAAGAAAAAATATATGTTCTGATTTCAGGAGACTGTCGTTTTTTGGCAGCCTACCAACGCCTTTCATTGAATGAGTTATTCGCCAGTCTCTGCTTAAGCTACATCAAGAGGAAACAAACCTTCGAGTTATGAACGTAGAACTACTGTATTGTGTCAAGTTTCAAGAGGCTAGCACAAAACCGTGTTTGATTTAGAGTTCTAACTGCATCTGTCACTATAGAAGAAAACGCAGTGAAACCTAAAAATTCAAACTCTTCCTGCAAACGAATGCTTCAACCGAGGAGAACGAAACTTGGGCCTCCAAGTTTGATTGGTGTACTGCTCATTACTTGAAAGTGAACATGAAGTTCGGAAAGAAAAAATATATGTTGTGATTCAGGAGATGGTAGTTTTTGAAAGCTTAACAATGCCTTTCATTGAATGGGTTATTCGCCAGTCTCTGCTTAAGGTTACATCAAGAGGAAACAAACCTTAGAAATAGAACGTAGAACTACTGTATTGTGTCAAGTTTCAAGAGGCTAGCACAAACCGTGTTTGATTTAGAGTTCTAACTGCATCTGTCAATATAGAAGAAAACGCAGTGAAACCTAAAAATTCAAACTCTTCCTGCAAACGAATGCTTCAACCTAGGAGAAACGAAACTTGGGCATCCAAGTTTGATTGGTGTACTGCTCATTACTTGAAGTTATCATGAAGGTCTGGAAGAAAAATATATGTTGTGATTTCAGGAGACTGTAGTTTTTTGGCAGCCTACCAACGCCTTTCATTGAATGAGTTATTCGCCAGTCTCTGCTTAAGGCTACATCAAGAGGAAACAAACCTTAGAGTTAGAACGTAGAACTACTGTATTGTGTCAAGTTTCAAGAGGCTAGCTCAAACTTGTTTGATTTAGAGTTCTAACTGCATCTGTCACTATAGAAGAAAACGCAGTGAAAAATAAAAATTCAAACTCTTCCTGCAAACGAATGCTTCAACCTAGGAGAACGAAACTTGGACATCCAAGTTGGATTGGTGTACTGCTCATTACTTGAAAGTATCATGAATTTCGGAAGAAAAAATATATGTTGTGATTTCAGGAGATGTTAGTTTTTTGAAAGCTTAACAATGCCTTTCATTGAATGTGTTATTCGCCAGTCTCTGCTTAAGGCTACATCAAGAGGAAACAAACCTTAGAGTTAGAACGTAGAACTACTGTATTGTGTCAAGTTTCAAGAAGCTTCCACAAACCGTGTTTTATTTAGAGTTTTAACTGCATCTGTCAATATAGGAGAAAACGCAGTGAAACCTGAAAATTCAAACTGTTCCTGCAAACGAACGCTTCAACGTAGGAGAACGAAACTTGGGCATCCAAGTTTGATTGGTGTACTGCTCATTACTTGAAGTTATCATGAAGGTCGGAAGAAAAAATATATGTTGTGATTTCAGGAGACTGTAGTTTTTTGGCAGCCTACCAACGCCTTTCATTGAATGAGTTATTCGCCAGTCTCTGCTTAAGGCTACATCAAGAGGAAACAAACCTTAGAGATAGAACGTAGAACTACTGTATTGTGTCAAGTTTCAAGAAGCTACCACAAACCGTGTTTAATTTAGAGTTGTAACTGTATCTGTCAATATAGGAGAAAACGCAGTGAAACCTAAAAATTCAAACTGTTCCTGCAAAGGAATGCTTCAACCTAGGAGAACGAAACTTGGGCACCCAAGTTTGATTGGTGTACTGCTCATTACTTGAGTTATCATGAAGGTCGGAAGAAAAAATATATGGTTGTGATTTCAGGAGACTGTAGTTTTTTGGCAGCCTAACAATGCCTTTCTTGAATGAGTTATTCGGGAGTCTCTGCTTAAGGCTACATCAAGAGGAAACCAAACCTTAGAGATAGAACGTAGAACTACTGTATTGTGTCAAGTTTCAAGAAGCTAGCACAAACCGTGTTTGATTTAGAGTTCTAACTGCATCTGTTAATATAGAAGAAAACGCAGTGAAACCTAAAAATTCAAACTGTTCCTGCAAACGAATGCTTCAACCTAGGAGAACGAAACTTGGACATCCAAGCTTGATTGGTGTACTGCACATTACTTGAAAGTATCATGAAGGTCGGAAGAAAAAAATGTATGTTGTGATTTCAGGAGACTGTAGTTTTTTGGCAGCCTACCAATGCCTTTCATTGAATGAGTTATTCGCCAGTCTCTGTTTAAGGCTACATCAAGAGGAAACAAACTTAGAGTTAGAACGTAGAACTACTGTATTGTGTCAAGTTTCAAGAGGCTAGCACAAACCGTGTTTGATTTAGAGTTCTAACTGCATCTGTCAATATAGAAGAAAACGCAGTGAAACCTAAAAATTCAAACTCTCCTGCAAACGAATGCTTCAACCTAGGAGAACGAAACTTGGGCATCCAAGTTGATTGGTGTACTGCTCATTACTTGAAGTTATCATGAAGGTCGGTAGAAAAATATATGTTGTGATTTCAGGAGACTGTAGTTTTTTGGCAGCCTAACAATTCCTTTCATTGAATGAGTTATTCGCCAGTCTCTGCTTAAGGCTACATCAAAATAAAACAAACCTTAGAGATAGAACGTAGAACTACTGTATTGTGTCAAGTTTCAAGAAGGCTAGCACAAACGTGTTTGATTTAGAGTTCTAACTGCATCTGTCAATATAGGAGAAAACGCAGTGAAACCTAGAAATTCAAACTGTTCCTGCAAACGAATGCTTCAACCCAGGAGAACGAAACTTGGACATCCAAGTTTGATTGGTGTACTGGTCATTACTTGAAAGTATCATGAAGGTCGGAAGAAAAATATATGTTGTGATTTCAGGAGACTGTAGTTTTTGGCAGCCTAACAATGCCTTTCATTGAATGAGTTATTCGGGAGTCTCTGCTTAAGGCTACATCAAGAGGAAACAAACCTTAGAGATAGAACGTAGAACTACTTTATTGTGTCAAGTTTCAAGAAGCTACCACAAACCGTGTTTGATTTAGAGTTCGAACTGCATCTGTCAATATAGGAGAAAACAGAGTGAAACCTAAAAATTCAAACTCTTCCTGCAAATGAATGCTTCAACCTAGGAGAACGAAACTTGGGCATCCAAGTTTGATTGGTGTACTGCTCATTACTTGAAGTTATCATGAAGGTCGAAGAAAAATATATGTTTTGATTTCAGGAGACTGTCGTTTTTTGGCAGCCTACCAACGCCTTTCATTGAATGAGTTATTCGCCAGTCTCTGCTTAAGGCTACATCAAGAGGAAACAAACCTTAGAGATAGAACGTAGAACTACTGTATTGTGTCAAGTTTCAAGAAGCTACCACAAACCGTGTTTAATTTAGAGTTCTAACTGTATCTGTCAATATAGGAGAAAACGCAGTGAAACCTAAAAATTCAAACTGTTCCTGCAAAGGAATGCTTCAACCTAGGAGAACAAAACTTGGGCACCCAAGTTTGATTGGTGTACTGCTCATTACTTGAAGTTATCATGAAGGTCGGAAGAAAAAATATATGTTGTGATTTCAGGAGACTGTAGTTTTTGGCAGCCTAACAATGCCTTTCATTGAATGAGTTATTCGGGAGTCTCTGCTTAAGGCTACATCAAGAGGAAACAAACCTTAGAGATAGAACGTAGAACTACTTTATTGTGTCAAGTTTCAAGAAGCTACCACAAACCGTGTTTGATTTAGAGTTCGAACTGCATCTGTCAATATAGGAGAAAACAGAGTGAAACCTAAAAATTCAAACTCTTTCTGCAAACGAATGCTTCAACCTAGGAGAACGAAACTTGATCATCCAAGTTTGATTGGTGTACTGCTCATTACTTGAAAGTATCATGAAGTCGGAAGAAAAAATATATGTTTTCATTTCAGGAGACTGTGGTTTTTTGGCAGCCTACCAACGCCTTTCATTGAATGAGTTATTCGCCAGTCTCTTCTTAAAGCTACATCAAGAGGAAACAACACCTTAGAGTTAGAACGTAGAACTACTGTATTGTGTCAAGTTTCAAGAAGCTACCACATACCGTGTTTGATTTAGAGTTCTAACTGCATCTGTCAATATAGGAGAAAACGCAGTGAAACCTAAAAATTCAAACTGTTCCTGCAAACGAATGCTTCAACCTAGGAGAACGAAACTTGGGCATCCAAGTTTGATTGGTGTACTCCTCATTACTTGAAGTTATCATGAAGGTCGGAAGAAAAAATATCTGTTGTGATTTCAGGAGACTGTAGTTTTTTGGCAGCCTACCAACGCCTTTCCTTGAATGAGTTATTCGTCAGTCTCTGCTTAAGGCTACATCAAGAGGAAACAAACCTTAGAGTTAGAACGTAGAACTACTGTATTTGTGTCAAGTTTCAAGAGGCTAGCACAAACCGTGTTTGATTTAGAGTTCTAACTGCATCTGTCACTATAGAAGAAAACGCAGTGAAACCTAAAATTCAAACTTCTCCTGCAAACGAATGCTTCAACCTAGGAAAACAAAACCTGGGCATCCAAGTTTGATTGGTGTACTGCTCATTACTTGAAGTTATCATGAAGGTAGGAAAAAAATATATGTTGTGATTTCAGGAGATGTTAGTTTTTTGAAAGCTTAACAATGCCTTTCATTGAATGTGTTATTCGCCAGTCTCTGCTTAAGGCTACATCAAGAGGAAACAAACCTTAGAGTTTGAACGTAGAACTACTGTATTGTGTCAAGTTTCAAGAGGCTAGCACAAACCGTGTTTGAGTTAGAGTTCTAACTGCATCTGTCAATATAGAAGAAAACGCAGTGAAACCTTAAAAATTCAAAACTCTTCCTCCAAACGAATGCTTCAACCTAGGAGAACGAAACTTGACATCCAAGTTTGATTGGTGTACTGCTCATTACTTGAAAGTATCATGAAGTTCGGAAGAAAAAATATATGTTGTGATTTCAGGAGATGGTAGTTTTTTGAAAACTTAACAATGCCTTTCATTGAATGTGTTATTTGCCAGTCTCTGCTTAAGGCTACATCAAGAGGAAACAAACCTTAGAGTTAGAACGTAGAACTACTGTATTGTGTCAAGTTTCAAGAGGCTAGCTCCAACCTTGTTGATTTAGAGTTCTAACTGCATCTGTCACTATAGAAGAAAACGCAGTGGAAACCTAAAAATTCAAACTCTTCCTGCAAACGAATGCTTCAACCTAGGAGAACGAAACTTGGACATCCAAGTTTGATTGGTGTACTGCTCATTACTTGAAAGTATCATGAAGTTCGGAAGAAAAAATATATGTTGTGATTTCAGGAGATGGTAGTTTTTTGAAAACTTAACAACGCCTTTCATTGAATGAGTTATACGCCAGTCTCTGCTTAAGGCTACATCAAGAGGAAACAAACCTTAGAGATAGAACGTAGAACTACTGTATTGTGTCAAGTTTCAAGAAGCTACCACAAACCGTGTTTAATTTAGAGTTCTAACTGCATCTGTCAATATAGGAGAAAACGCAGTGAAACCTAAAAATTCAAACTGTTCCTGCAAACGAATGCTTCAACCTAGGAGAACGAAACTTGGGCATCCAAGTTTGATTGGTGTACTGCTCATTACTTGAAGTTATCATGAACGTCGGATGAAAAAATATACATTGAGATTTCAGGAGATGGTAGTTTTTTGGAAGCTTAACAATGCCTTTCATTGAAAGTGTTATTCGCCAGTCTCTGCTTAAGGCTACAACAAGAGGAAACAAAGCTTAGGGATAGAACGTAGAACTACTTTATTGTGTCAAGTTTCAAGAAGCTACCACAAACAGTGTTTGATTTAGAGTTCGAACTGCATCTGTCAATATAGGAGAAAACAGAGTGAAACCTAAAAATTCAAACTGTTCCTGCAAACGAATGCTTCAACATAGGAGAACGAAACTTGGGCATCCAAGTTTGATTGGTGTACTGCTCATTACTTGAAAGTATCATGAAGGTCGGAAGAAAAAATATATGTTTTGATTTCAGGAGACTGTCGTTTTATGGCAGCCCACCAACGCCTTTCATTGAATGAGTTATTCGCCAGTCTCTGCTTAAGGCTACATCAAGAGGAAACAAACCTTAGAGATAGAACGTAGAACTACTGTATTGTGTCAAGTTTCAAGAAGCTACCACAAACCGTGTTTAATTTAGAGTTCTAACTGTATCTGTCAATATAGGAGAAAACGCAGTGAAACCTAAAATTCAAACTGTTCCTGCAAACGAATGCTTCAACCTAGGAGAACGAAACTTGGGCACCCAAGTTTGATTGGTGTACTGCTCATTACTTGACGTTATCATGAAGGTCGGAAGAAAAAATATATGTTGTGATTTCAGGAGACTGTAGTTTTTTGGCAGCCTAACAATGCCTTTCATTGAATGAGTTATTCGGGAGTCTCTGCTTAAGGCTACATCAAGAGGAAACAAACCTTAGAGATAGAACGTAGAACTACTGTATTGTGTCAAGTTTCAAGAAGCTAGCACAAACCGTGTTTGATTTAGAGTTCTAACTGCATCTGTTAATATAGAAGAAAACGCAGTGAAACCTAAAAATTCAAACTGTTCCTGCAAACGAATGCTTCAACCTAGGAGAACGAAACTTGGACATCCAAGTTTGATTGGTGTACTGCACATTACTTGAAAGTATCATGAAGGTCGGAAGAAAAATGTATGTTGTGATTTCAGGAGACTGTAGTTTTTTGGCAGCCTACCAACGCCTTTCATTGAATGAGTTATTCGAAAGTCTCTGTTTAAGGCTACATCAAGAGGAAACAAACCTTAGAGTTAGAACGTAGAACTACTGTATTGTGTCAAGTTTCAAGAAGCTAGCACAAACCGTGTTTGATTTAGAGTTCTAACTGCATCTGTCAATATAGAAGAAAACGCAGTGAAACCTAAAAATTCAAATTGTTCCTGCAAACGAATGCTTCAACCTAGGAGAACGAAACTTGGACATCCAAGTTTGATTGGTGTACTGCTCATTACTTGAAAGTATCATGAAGTTCGGAAAAAAAAAATATATGTTGTGATTTCAGGAGATGGTAGTTTTTTGGAAGCTTAACAATGCCTTTCATTGAATGTGTTATTCGCCAGTCTCTGCTTAAGGCTACATCAAGAGGAAACAAACCTTAGAGTTAGAACGTAGAACTACTGTATTGTGTCAAGTTTCAAGAGGCTAGCACAAACCGTGTTTGATTTAGAGTTCTAACTGCATCTGTCAATATAGAAGAAAACGCAGTGAAACCTAAAAATTCAAACTTTTCCTGCAAACGAATGCTTCAACCTAGGAGAACGAAACTTGGGCATCCAAGTTTGATTGGTGTACTGCTCATTACTTGAAGTTATCATGAAGGTCGGAAGAAAAAATATATGTTGTGATTTCAGGAGACTGTAGTTTTTTGGCAGCCTAACAATGCCTTTCATTGAATGAGTTATTCGCCTGTCTCTACTTAAGGCTACATCAAAAGGAAACAAACCTTAGAGATAGAACGTAGAACTACTGTATTGTGTCAAGTTTCAAGAAGCTAGCACAAACCGTGTTTGATTTAGAGTTCTAACTGCATCTGTCAATATAGTAGAAAACGCAGTGAAACCTAAAAATTCAAACTGTTCCTGCAAACGAATGCTTCAACCTAGGAGAACGAAACTTGGACATCCAAGTTTGATTGGTGTACTGCACATTACTTGAAAGTATCATGAAGGTCGGAAGAAAAAATGTATGTTGTGATTTCAGGAGACTGTAGTTTTTTGGCAGCCTACCAACGGCTTTCATTGAATGAGTTATTCGCCAGTCTCTGCTTAAGGCTACATCAAGAGGAAACAAACCTTAGAGATAGAACGTAGAACTACAGTATTGTGTCAAGTTTCAAGAAGCTACCACAAACCGTGTTTGATTTAGAGTTCTAACTGCATCTGACAATATAGGAGAAAACGCAGTGAAACCTAGAAATTCAAACTGTTCCTGCAAACGAATGCTTCAACCTAGGAGAATGAAACTTGGACATCCAAGTTTGAATGGTGTACTGGTCATTACTTGAAAGTATCATGAAGGTCGGAAGAAAAAATATATGTTGTGATTTCAGGAGACTGTAGTTTTTTGGCAGCCTAACAATGCCTTTCATTGAATGAGTCATTCGGGAGTCTCTGCTTAAGGCTACATCAAGAGGAAACAAACCTTAGAGATAGAACGTAGAACTACTTTATTGTGTCAAGTTTCAAGAAGCTACCACAAACCGTGTTTGATTTAGAGTTCGAACTGCATCTGTCAATATAAGAGAAAACAGAGTGAAACCTAAAATTCAAACTCTTCCTGCAAACGAATGCTTCAACCTAGGAGAACGAAACTTGGGCATCCAAGTTTGATTGGTGTACTGCTCATTACTTGAAAGTATCATGAAGGTCGGAAGAAAAATATATGTTTTGATTTCAGGAGACTGTCGTTTTTTGGCAGCCTACCAACGCCTTTCATTGAATGAGTTACTCGCCAGTCTCTGCTTAAGGCTACATCAAGAGGAAACAAATCTTCGAGTTAGAACGTAGAACTACTGTATTGTGTCAAGTTTCAAGAGGCTAGCACAAACCGTGTTTGATTTAGAGTTCTAACTGCATCTGTCAATATAGAAGAAAACGCAGTGAAACCTAAAAATTCAAACTCTTCCTGCAAACGAATGCTTCAACCTAGGAGAACGAAACTTGGGCATCCAAGTTTGATTGGTGTACTGCTCATTACTTGAAGTTATCATGAAGGTCGGAAGAAAAAATATATGTTGTGATTTCAGGAGACTGTAGTTTTTTGGCAGCCTACCAACGCCTTTCATTGAATGAGTTATTCGCCAGTCTCTGCTTAAGGCTACATCAAGAGGAAACAAACCTTAGAGTTAGAACGTAGAACTACTGTATTGTGTCAAGTTTCAAGAGGATAGCTCAAACCTTGTTTGATTTAGAGTTCTAACTGCATCTGTCACTATAGAAGAAAACGCAGTGAAAAATAAAAATTCAAACTCTTCCTGCAAACGAATGCTTCAACCTAGGAGAACGAAACTTGGACATCCAAGTTGGATTGGTGTACTGCTCATTACTTGAAAGTATCATGAAGTTCGGAAGAAAAAATATATGTTGTGATTTCAGGAGATGTTAGTTTTTTGAAAGCTTAACAATGCCTTTCATTGAATGTGTTATTCGCCAGTCTCTGCTTAAGGCTACATCAAGAGGAAACAAACCTTAGAGTTAGAACATAGAACTACTGTATTGTGTCAAGTTTCAAGAAGCTTCCACAAACCGTGTTTTATTTAGAGTTTTAACTGCATCTGTCAATATAGGAGAAAACGCAGTGAAACCTGAAAATTCAAACTGTTCCTGCAAACGAACGCTTCAACGTAGGAGAACGAAACTTGGGCATCCAAGTTTGATTGGTGTACTGCTCATTACTTGAAGTTATCATGAAGGTCGGAAGAAAAAATATATGTTGTGATTTCAGGAGACTGTAGTTTTTTGGCAGCCTACCAACGCCTTTCATTGAATGAGTTATTCGCCAGTCTCTGCTTAAGGCTACATCAAAAGGAAACAAACCTTAGAGATAGAACGTAGAACTACTGTATTGTGTCAAGTTTCAAGAAGCTAGCACAAACCGTGTTTGATTTAGAGTTCTAACTGCATCTGTCAATATAGGAGAAAACGCAGTGAAACCTAGAAATTCAAACTGTTCCTGCAAACGAATGCTTCAACCCAGGAGAACGAAACTTGGACATCCAAGTTTGATTGGTGTACTGGTCATTACTTGAAAGTATCATGAAGGTCGGAAGAAAAAATATATGTTGTGATTTCAGGAGACTGTAGTTTTTTGGCAGCCTAACAATGCCTTTCATTGAATGAGTTATTCGGGAGTCTCTGCTTAAGGCTACATCAAGAGGAAACAAACCTTAGAGATAGAACGTAGAACTACTTTATTGTGTCAAGTTTCAAGAAGCTACCACAAACCGTGTTTGATTTAGAGTTCTAACTGCATCTGTCAATATAGGAGAAAACAGAGTGACACCTAAAAATTCAAACTCTTCCTGCAAACGAATGCTTCAACCTAGGAGAACGAAACTTGGGCATCCAAGTTTGATTGGTGTACTGCTCATTACTTGAAGTTATCATGAAGGTCGGAAGAAAAAATATATGTTTTGATTTCAGGAGACTGTCGTTTTTTGGCAGCCTACCAACGCCTTTCATTGAATGAGTTATTCGCCAGTCTCTGCTTAAGGCTACATCAAGAGGAAACAAACCTTAGAGATAGAACGTAGAACTACAGTATTGTGTCAAGTTTCAAGAAGCTACCAAAAACCGTGTTTTATTTAGAGTTCTAACTGCATCTGTCAGTATAGGAGAAAACGCAGTGAAACCTGAAAATTCAAAATGTTCCTGCAAACGAATGCTTCAACCTAGGAGAACGAAACTTGGGCATCCAAGTTTGATTGGTGTACTGGTCATTACTTGAAAGTATCATGAAGGTCGGAAGAAAAAATATATGTTGTGATTTCAGGAGACTGTAGTTTTTTGGCAGCCTAACAATGCCTTTCATTGAATGAGTCATTCGGGAGTCTCTGCTTAAGGCTACATCAAGAGGAAACAAACCTTAGAGATAGAACGTAGAACTACTTTATTGTGTCAAGTTTCAAGAAGCTACCACAAACCGTGTTTGATTTAGAGTTCGAACTGCATCTGTCAATATAGGAGAAAACAGAGTGAAACCTAAAAATTCAAACTCTTCCTGCAAACGAATGCTTCAACCTAGGAGAACGAAACTTGGGCATCCAAGTTTGATTGGTGTACTGCTCATTACTTGAAAGTATCATGAAGGTCGGAAGAAAAAATATATGTTTTGATTTCAGGAGACTGTCGTTTTTTGGCAGCCTACCAACGCCTTTCATTGAATGAGTTATTCGCCAGTCTCTGCTTAAGGCTACATCAAGAGGAAACAAACCTTCGAGTTAGAACGTAGAACTACTGTATTGTGTCAAGTTTCAAGAGGCTAGCACAAACCGTGTTTGATTTAGAGTTCTAACTGCATCTGTCACTATAGAAGAAAACGCAGTGAAACCTAAAAATTCAAACTCTTCCTGCAAACGAATGCTTCAACCTAGGAGAACGAAACATGGACATCCAAGTTTGATTGGTGTACTGCTCATTACTTGAAAGTATCATGAAGTTCGGAAGAAAAAATATATGTTGTGATTCAGGAGATGGTAGTTTTTTGAAAGCTTAACAATGCCTTTCATTGAATGTGTTATTCGCCAGTCTCTGCTTAAGGCTACATCAAGAGGAAACAAACCTTAGAAATAGAACGTAGAACTACTGTATTGTGTCAAGTTTCAAGAGGCTAGCACAAACCGTGTTTGATTTAGAGTTCTAACTGCATCTGTCAATATAGAAGAAAACGCAGTGAAACCTAAAAATTCAAACTCTTCCTGCAAACGAATGCTTCAACCTAGGAGAACGAAACTTGGGCATCCAAGTTTGATTGGTGTACTGCTCATTACTTGAAGTTATCATGAAGGTCGGAAGAAAAAATATATGTTGTGATTTCAGGAGACTGTAGTTTTTGGCAGCCTACCAACGCCTTTCATTGAATGAGTTATTCGCCAGTCTCTGCTTAAGGCTACATCAAGAGGAAACAAACCTTAGAGTTAGAACGTAGAACTACTGTATTGTGTCAAGTTTCAAGAGGCTAGCTCAAACCTTGTTTGATTTAGAGTTCTAACTGCATCTGTCACTATAGAAGAAAACGCAGTGAAACCTAAAATTCAAACTCTTCCTGCAAACGAATGCTTCAACCTAGGAGAACGAAACTTGGACATCCAAGTTTGATTGGTGTACTGCTCATTACTTGAAAGTATCATGAAGTTCGGAAGAAAAAATATATGTTGTGATTTCAGGAGATGTTAGTTTTTTGAAAGCTTAACAATGCCTTTCATTGAATGTGTTATTCGCCAGTCTCTGCTTAAGGCTACATCAAGAGGAAACAAACCTTAGAGTTAGAACGTAGAACTACTGTATTGTGTCAAGTTTCAAGAAGCTTCCACAAACCGTGTTTAATTTAGAGTTCTAACTGCATCTGTCAATATAGGAGAAAACGCAGTGAAACCTGAAAATTCAAACTGTTCCTGCAAACGAATGCTTCAACGTAGGAGAACGAAACTTGGGCATCCAAGTTTGATTGGTGTACTGCTCATTACTTGAAGTTATCATGAAGGTCGGAAGAAAAAATATATGTTGTGATTTCAGGAGACTGTAGTTTTTTGGCAGCCTACCAACGCCTTTCATAGAATGAGTTATTCGCCAGTCTCTGCTTAAGGCTACATCAAGAGGAAACAAACCTTAGAGATAGAACGTAGAACTACTGTATTGTGTCAAGTTTCAAGAAGCTACCACAAACCGTGTTTAATTTAGAGTTCTAACTGTATCTGTCAATATAGGAGAAAACACAGTGAAACCTAAAAATTCAAACTGTTCCTGCAAAGGAATGCTTCAACCTAGGAGAACAAAACTTGGGCACCCAAGTTTGATTGGTGTACTGCTCATTACTTGAAGTTATCATGAAGGTCGGAAGAAAAATATATGTTGTGATTTCAGGAGACTGTAGTTTTTTGGCAGCCTAACAATGCCTTTCATTGAATGAGTTATTCGGGAGTCTCTGCTTAAGGCTACATCAAGAGGAAACAAACCTTAGAGATAGAACGTAGAACTACTTTATTGTGTCAAGTTTCAAGAAGCTACCACAAACCGTGTTTGATTTAGAGTTCAAACTGCATCTGTCAATATAGGAGAAAACAGAGTGAAACCTAAAAATTCAAACTCTTTCTGCAAACGAATGCTTCAACCTAGGAGAACGAAACTTGGGCATCCAAGTTTGATTGGTGTACTGCTCATTACTTGAAAGTATCATGAAGGTCGGAAGAAAAAATATATGTTTTCATTTCAGGAGACTGTGGTTTTTTGGCAGCCTACCAACGCCTTTCATTGAATGAGTTATTCGCCAGTCTCTTCTTAAAGCTACATCAAGAGGAAACAAACCTTAGAGTTAGAACGTAGAACTACTGTATTGTGTCAAGTTTCAAGAAGCTACCACATACCGTGTTTGATTTAGAGTTCTAAACTGCATCTGTCAATATAGGAGAAAACGCAGTGAACCTAAAAATTCAAACTGTTCCTGCAAACGAATGCTTCAACCTAGGAGAAACGAAACTTTTGCATCCAAGTTTGATTGGTGTACTCCTCATTACTTGAAGTTATCATGAAGGTCGGAAGAAAAAATATCTGTTGTGATTTCAGGAGACTGTAGTTTTTTGGCAGCCTACCAACGCCTTTCCTTGAATGAGTTATTCGTCAGTCTCTGCTTAAGGCTACATCAAGAGGAAACAAACCTTAGAGTTAGAACGTAGAACTACTGTATTGTGTCAAGTTTCAAGAGGCTAGCACAAACCGTGTTTGATTTAGAGTTCTAACTGCATCTGTCACTATAGAAGAAAACGCAGTGAAACCTAAAAATTCAAACTTCTCCTGCAAAACGAATGCTTCAACCTAGGAGAACGAAACATGGACATCCAAGTTTGATTGGTGTACTGCTCATTACTTGAAAGTATCATGAAGGTCGGAAGAAAAAATATATGTTGTGATTTCAGGAGACTGTAGTTTTTGGCAGCCTACCAACGCCTTTCATTGAATGAGTTATTCGCCAGTCTCTGCTTAAGGCTACATCAAGAGGAAACAAACCTTAGAGATAGAACGTAGAACTACAGTATTGTGTTCAAGTTTCAAGAAGCTACCACAAACCGTGTTTTATTTAGAGTTCTAACTGCACCTGTCAATATAGGAGAAAACGCAGTGAAACCTGAAAATTCAAACTGTTCCTGCAAACGAATGCTTCAACCTAGGAGAACGAAACTTGGACATCCAAGTTTGATTGGTGTACTGGTCATTACTTGAAAGTATCATGAAGGTCGGAAGAAAAATATATGTTGTGATTTCAGGAGACTGTAGTTTTTTGGCAGCCTAACAATGCCTTTCATTGAATGAGTTATTCGGGAGTCTCTGCTTAAGGGCTACATCAAGAGGAAACAAACCTTAGAGATAGAACGTAGAACTACTTTATTGTGTCAAGTTTCAAGAAGCTACCACAAACCGTGTTTGATTTAGAGTTCTAACTGCATCTGTCACTATAGAAGAAAACGCAGTGAAACCTAAAAATTCAAACTGTTCCTGCAAACGAATGCTTCAACCTAGGAGAACGAAACTTGGACATCCAAGTTTGATTGGTGTACTGCACATTACTTGAAAGTATCATGAAGGTCGGAAGAAAAAATCTATGTTGTGATTTCAGGAGACTGTAGTTTTTTGGCAGCCTATCAACGCCTTTCATTGAATGAGTTATTCGCCAGTCTCTGTTTAAGGCTACATCAAGAGGAAACAAACCTTAGAGTTAGAACGTAGAACTACTGTATTGTGTCAAGTTTCAAGAGGCTAGCACAAACCGTGTTTGATTTAGAGTTCTAACTGCATCTGTCAATATAGAAGAAAACGCAGTGAAACCTAAAAATTCAAACTCTTCCTGCAAACGAATGCTTCAACCTAGGAGAACGAAACTTGGGCATCCAAGTTTGATTGTTGTACTGCTCATTACTTGAAGTTATCATGAAGGTCGGTGGAAAAAATATATGTTGTGATTTCAGGAGACTGTAGTTTTTTGGCAGCCTAACAATGCCTTTCATTGAATGAGTTATTCGCTAGTCTCTGCTTAAGGCTACATCAAAAGGAAACAAACCTTAGAGATAGAACGTAGAACTACTGTATTGTGTCAAGTTTCAAGAAGCTAGCACAAACCGTGTTTGATTTAGAGTTCTAACTGCATCTGTCAATATAGGAGAAAACGCAGTGAAACCTAGAAATTCAAACTGTTCCTGCAAACGAATGCTTCAACCTAGGAGAACAAAACTTGGACATCCAAGTTTGATTGGTGTACTGGTCATTACTTGAAAGTATCATGAAGGTTGGAAGAAAAAATATATGTTGTGATTTCAGGAGACTGTAGTTTTTTGGCAGCCTAACAATGCCTTTCATTGAATGAGTTATTCGGGAGTCTCTGCTTAAGGCTACATCAAGAGGAAACAAACCTTAGAGATAGAACGTAGAACTACTTTTATTGTGTCAAGTTTCAAGAAGCTACCACAAACCGTGTTTGATTTACAGTTCGAACTGCATCTGTCAATATAGGAGAAAACAGAGTGAAACCTAAAAATTCAAACTCTTCCTGCAAACGAATGCTTCAACCTAGGAGAACGAAACTTGGGCATCCAAGTTTGATTGGTGTACTGCTCATTACTTGAAGTTATCATGAAGGTCGGAAGAAAAAATATATGAATTGATTTCAGGAGACTGTCGTTTTTTGGCAGCCTACCAACGCCTTTCATTTAATGAGTTATTCGCCAGTCTCTGCTTAAGGCTACATCAAGAGGAAACAAACCTTAGAGATAGAACGTAGAACTACAGTATTGTGTCAAGTTTCAAAAAGCTACCACAAACCGTGTTTTATTTAGAGTTCTAACTGCATCTGTCAGTATAGGAGAAAACGCAGTGAAACCTGAAAATTCAAAATGTTCCTGCAAACGAATGCTTCAACCTAGGAGAACGAAACTTGGGCATCCAAGTTTGATTGGAGTACTGCTCATTACTTGAAGTTATCATGAAGGTCGGAAGAAAAAATATATGTTTTGATTTCAGGAGACTGTAGTTTTTGGCAGCCTACCAACGCCTTTCATTGAATGAGTTATTCGCCAGTCCTTGCTTAAGGCTACATCAAGAGGAAACAAACCTTAGAGATAGAACGTAGAACTACAGTATTGCGTCAAGTTTCAAGAAGCTACCACAAACCGTGTTTTATTTAGAGTTCTAACTGCATCTGTCAATATAGGAGAAAACGCAGTGAAACCTGAAAATTCAAAATGTTCCTGCAAACGAATGCTTCAACGTAGGAGAACGAAACTTGGGCATCCAAGTTTGATTCGTGTACTGCTCATTACTTGAAGTTATCATGAAGGTCAGAAGAAAAAATATATGTTGTGATTTCAGGAGACTGTAGTTTTTTGGCAGCCTACCAACGCCTTTCATTGAATGAGTTATTCGCCAGTCTCTGCTTAAGGCTACATCAAGAGGAAACAAACCTTAGAGATAGAACGTAGAACTACTGTATTGTGTCAAGTTTCAAGAAGCTACCACAAACCGTGTTTGATTTAGAGTTCTAACTGCATCTGTCAATATAGGATAAAACGCAGTGAAACCTAAAAATTCAAACTGTTCCTGCAAACGAATGCTTCAACCTAGGAGAACGAAACTTGGACATCCAAGTTTAATTGGTGTACTGGTCATTACTTGAAAGTATCATGAAGGTCGGAAGAAAAAATATATGTTGTGATTTCAGGAGACAGTAGTTTTTTGGCAGCCTAACAATGCCTTTCATTGAATGAGTTATTCGCCAGTCTCTGCTTAAGGCTACATCAAGAGGAAACAAACCTTCGAGTTAGAACGTAGAACTACTGTATTGTGTCAAGTTTCAAGAGGCTAGCACAAACCGTGTTTGATTTAGAGTTCTAACTGCATCTGTCACTATAGAAGAAAACGCAGTGAAACCTAAAAATTCAAACTCTTCCTGCAAACGAATGCTTCAACCTCGGAGAACGAAACTTGGACATCCAAGTTTGATTGGTGTACTGCTCATTACTTGAAAGTATCATGAAGTTCGGAAGAAAAAATATATGTTGTGATTTCAGAAGATGTTAGTTTTTTGAAAGCTTAACAATGCCTTTCATTGAATGTGTTATTCGCCAGTCTCTGCTTAAGGCTACATCAAGAGGAAACAAACCTTAGAGTTAGAACGTAGAACTACTGTATTGTGTCAAGTTTCAAGAAGCTTCCACAAACCGTTTTTTATTTAGAGTTCTAACTGCATCTGTCAATATAGGAGAAAACGCAGTGAAACCTGAAAATTCAAAATGTTCCTGCAAACGAATGCTTCAACGTAGGAGAACGAAACTTGGGCATCCAAGTTTGATTGGTGTACTGCTCATTACTTGAAGTTATCATGAAGGTCGGAAGAAAAAATATATGAATTGATTTCAGGAGACTGTCGTTTTTTGGCAGCCTACCAACGCCTTTCATTGAATGAGTTATTCGCCAGTCTCTGCTTAAGGCTACATCAAGAGGAAACAAACCTTAGAGATAGAACGTAGAACTACAGTATTGTGTCAAGTTTCAAGAAGCTACCACAAACCGTGTTTTATTTAGAGTTCTAACTGCATCTGTCAGTATAGGAGAAAATGCAGTGAAACCTGAAAATTCAAAATGTTCCTGCAAACGAATGCTTCAACCTAGGAGAACGAAACTTGGGCATCCAAGTTTGATTGGAGTACTGCTCATTACTTGAAGTTATCATGAAGGTCGGAAGAAAAAATATATGTTGTGATTTCAGGAGACTGTAGTTTTTTGGCAGCCTACCAACGCCTTTCATTGAATGAGTTATTCGCCAGTCTCTGCTTAAGGCTACATCAAGAGGAAACAAACCTTAGAGATAGAACGTAGAACTACAGTATTGTGTCAAGTTTCAAGAAGCTACCACAAACCGTGTTTTATTTAGAGTTCCAACTGCATCTGTCAATATAGGAGAAAACGCAGTGAAACCTGAAAATTCAAAATGTTCCTGCAAACGAATGCTTCAACGTAGGAGAACGAAACTTGGGCATCCAAGTTTGATTGGTGTACTGCTCATTACTTGAAGTTATCATGAAGGTCAAAAGAAAAAATATATGTTGTGATTTCAGGAGACTGTAGTTTTTTGGCAGCCTACCAACGCCTTTCATTGAATGAGTTATTCGCCAGTCTCTGCTTAAGGCTACATCAAGAGGAAACAAACCTTAGAGATAGAACGTAGAACTACTGTATTGTGTCAAGTTTCAAGAAGCTACCACAAACCGTGTTTGATTTAGAGTTCTAACTGCATCTGTCAATATAGGAGAAAACGCAGTGAAACCTAAAAATTCAAACTGTTCCTGCAAACGAATGCTTCAACCTAGGAGAACGAAACTTGGACATCCAAGTTTAATTGGTGTACTGGTCATTACTTGAAAGTATCATGAAGGTCGGAAGAAAAAATATATGTTGTGATTTCAGGAGACTGTAGTTTTTTGGCAGCCTAACAATGCCTTTCATTGAATGAGTTATTCGCCAGTCTCTGCTTAAGGCTACATCAAGAGGAAACAAACCTTCGAGTTAGAACGTAGAACTACTGTATTGTGTCAAGTTTCAAGAGGCTAGCACAAACCGTGTTTGATTTAGAGTTCTAACTGCATCTGTCACTATAGAAGAAAACGCAGTGAAACCTAAAAATTCAAACTCTTCCTGCAAACGAATGCTTCAACCTCGGAGAACGAAACTTGGACATCCAAGTTTGATTGGTGTACTGCTCATTACTTGAAAGTATCATGAAGTTCGGAAGAAAAAATATATGTTGTGATTTCAGGAGATGTTAGTTTTTTGAAAGCTTAACAATGCCTTTCATTGAATGTGTTATTCGCCAGTCTCTGCTTAAGGCTACATCAAGACGAAACAAACCTTAGAGTTAGAACGTAGAACTACTGTATTGTGTCAAGTTTCAAGAAGCTTCCACAAACCGTGTTTTATTTAGAGTTCTAACTGCATCTGTCAATATAGGAGAAAACGCAGTGAAACCTGAAAATTCAAACTGTTCCTGCAAACGAATGCTTCAACGTAGGAGAACGAAACTTGGGCATCCAAGTTTGATTGGTGTACTGCTCATTACTTGAAGTTATCATGAAGGTCGGAAGAAAAAATATATGTTTTGATTTCAGGAGACTGTAGTTTTTTGGCAGCCTACCAACGCCTTTCATTGAATGAGTTATTCGCCAGTCTCTGCTTAAGGCTACATCAAGAGGAAACAAACCTTAGAGATAGAACGTAGAACTACTGTATTGTGTCAAGTTTCAAGAAGCTACCACAAACAGTGTTTAATTTAGAGTTCTAACTGTATCTGTCAATATAGGAGAAAACGCAGTGACACCTAAAAATTCAAACTGTTCCTGCAAAGGAATGCTTCAGCCTAGGAGAACGAAACTTGGGCACCCAAGTTTGATTGGTGTACTGCTCATTACTTGAAGTTATCATGAAGGTCGGAAGAAAAAATATATGAATTGATTTCAGGAGACTGTCGTTTTTTGGCAGCCTACCAACGCCTTTCATTGAATGAGTTATTCGCCAGTCTCTGCTTAAGGCTACATCAAGAGGAAACAAACCTTAGAGATAGAACGTAGAACTACAGTATTGTGTCAAGTTTCAAGAAGCTACCACAAACCGTGTTTTATTTAGAGTTCTAACTGCATCTGTCAGTATAGGAGAAAACGCAGTGAAACCTGAAAATTCAAAATGTTCCTGCAAACGAATGCTTCAACTTAGGAGAACGAAACTTGGGCATCCAAGTTTGATTGGAGTACTGCTCATTACTTGAAGTTATCATGAAGGTCGGAAGAAAAAATATATGTTTTGATTTCAGGAAACTGTAGTTTTTTGGCAGCCTACCAACGCCTTTCATTGAATGAGTTATTCGCCAGTCTCTGCTTAAGGCTACATCAAGAGGAAACAAACCTTAGAGATAGAACGTAGAACTACAGTATTGTGTCAAGTTTCAAGAAGCTACCACAAACCGTGTTTTATTTAGAGTTCCCACTGCATCTGTCAATATAGGAGAAAACGCAGTGAAACCTGAAAATTCAAAATGTTCCTGCAAACGAATGCTTCAACGTAGGAGAACGAAACTTGGGCATCCAAGATTGATTGGTGTACTGCTCATTACTTGAAGTTATCATGAAGGTCAGAAGAAAAAATATATGTTGTGATTTCAGGAGACTGTAGTTTTTTGGCAGCCTACCAACGCCTTTCATTGAATGAGTTATTCGCCAGTCTCTGCTTAAGGCTACATCAAGAGGAAACAAACCTTAGAGATAGAACGTAGAACTACTGTATTGTGTCAAGTTTCAAGAAGCTACCACAAACCGTGTTTGATTTAGAGTTCTAACTGCATCTGTCAATATAGGAGAAAATGCAGTGAAACCTGAAAATTCAAACTGTTCCTGCAAACGAATGCTTCAACGTAGGAGAACGAAACTTGGGCATCCAAGTTTGATTGGTGTACTGCTCATTACTTGAAGTTATCATGAAGGTCGGAAGAAAAAATATATGTTGTGATTTCAGGAGACTGTAGTTTTTTGGCAGCCTACCAACGCCTTTCATTGAATGAGTTATTCGCCAGTCTCTGCTTAAGGCTACATCAAGAGGAAACAAACCTTAGAGATTGAACGTAGAACTACTGTATTGTGTCAAGTTTCAAGAAGCTACCACAAACAGTGTTTAATTTAGATTTCTTACTGTATCTGTCAATATAGGAGAAAACGCAGTGAAACCTAAAAATTCAAACTGTTCCTGCAAAGGAATGCTTCAACCTAGGAGAACGAAACTTGGGCACCCAAGTTTGATTGGTGTACTGCTCATTACTTGAAGTTATCATGAAGGTCGGAAGAAAAAATATATGTTGTGATTTCAGGAGACTGTAGTTTTGTGGCAGCCTAACAATGCCTTTCATTGAATGAGTTATTCGGGAGTCTCTGCTTAAGGCTACATCAAGAGGAAACAAAACTTAGAGATAGAACGTAGAACTACTGTATTGTGTCAAGTTTCAAGAAGCTAGCACAAACCGTGTTTGATTTAGAGTTCTAACTGCATCTGTTAATATAGAAGAAAACGCAGTGAAACCTAAAAATTCAAACTGTTCCTGCAAACGAATGCTTCAACCTAGGAGAACGAAACTTGGACATCCAAGTTTGATTGGTGTACTGCACATTACTTGAAAGTATCATGAAGGTCGGAAGAAAAAATCTATGTTGTGATTTCAGGAGACTGTAGTTTTTTGGCAGCCTACCAACGCCTTTCATTGAATGAGTTATTCACCAGTCTCTGTTTAAGGCTACATCAAGAGGAAACAAACCTTAGAGTTAGAACGTAGAACTACTGTATTGTGTCAAGTTTCAAGAGGCTAGCACAAACCATGTTTGATTTAGAGTTCTAACTGCATCTGTCAATATAGAAGAAAACGCAGTGAAACCTAAAAATTCAAACTCTTTCTGCAAACAAATGCTTCAACCTAGGAGAACGAAACTTGGGCATCCAAGTTTGATTGCTGTACTGCTCATTACTTGAAGTTATCATGAAGGTCGGTGGAAAAAATATATGTTGTGATTTCAGGAGACTGTAGTTTTTTGGCAGGCTAACAATGCCTTTCATTGAATGAGTTATTCGCCAGTCTCTGCTTAAGGCTACATCAAAAGGAAACAAACCTTAGAGATAGAACGTAGAACTACTGTATTGTGTCAAGTTTCAAGAAGCTAGCACAAACCGTGTTTGATTTAGAGTTCTAACTGCATCTGTCAATATAGGAGAAAACGCAGTGAAACCTAGAAATTCAAACTGTTCCTGCAAACGAATGCTTCAACCTAGGAGAACGAAACTTGGACATCCAAGTTTGATTGGTGTACTGGTCGTTACTTGAAAGTATCATGAAGGTCGGAAGAAAAAATATATGTTGTGATTTCAGGAGACTGTAGTTTTTTGGCAGCCTAACAATGCCTTTCATTGAATGAGTTATTCGGGAGTCTCTGCTTAAGGCTACATCAAGAGGAAACAAACCTTAGAGATAGAACGTAGAACTACTTTATTGTGTCAAGTTTCAAGAAGCTACCACAAACCGTGTTTGATTTAGAGTTCGAACTGCATCTGTCAATATAGGAGAAAACAGAGTGAAACCTAAAAATTCAAACTCTTCCTGCAAACGAATGATTCAACCTAGGAGAACGAAACTTGGGCATCCAAGTTTGATTGGTGTACTGCTCATTACTTGAAGTTATCATGAAGGTCGGAAGAAAAAATATATGAATTGATTTCAGGAGACTGTCGTTTTTTGGCAGCCTACCAACGCCTTTCATTGAATGAGTTATTCGCCAGTCTCTGCTTAAGGCTACATCAAGAGGAAACAAACCTTAGAGATAGAACGTAGAACTACAGTATTGTGTCAAGTTTCAAAAAGCTACCACAAACCGTGTTTTATTTAGAGTTCTAACTGCATCTGTCAGTATAGGAGAAAACGCAGTGAAACCTGAAAATTCAAAATGTTCCTGCAAACGAATGCTTCAACCTAGGAGAACGAAACTTGGGCATCCAAGTTTGATTGGTGTACTGCTCATTACTTGAAGTTATCATGAAGGTCGGAAGAAAAAATATATGTTTTGATTTCAGGAGACTGTAGTTTTTTGGCAGCCTACCAACGCCTTTCATTGAATGAGTTATTCGCCAGTCTCTGCTTAAGGCTACATCAGGAGGAAACAAACCTTAGAGATAGAACGTAGAACTACAGTATTGTGTCAAGTTTCAAGAAGCTACCACAAACCGTGTTTTATTTAGAGTTCTAACTACATCTGTCAATATAGGAGAAAACGCAGTGAAACCTGAAAATTCAAAATGTTCCTGCAAACGAATGCTTCAACGTAGGAGAACGAAACTTGGGCATCCAAGTTTGATTGGTGTACTGCTCATTACTTGAAATTATCATGAAGGTCAGAAGAAAAAATATATGTTGTGATTTCAGGAGACTGTAGTTTTTTGGCAGCCTACAGACGCCTTTCATTGAGTGAGTTATTCGCCAGTCTCTGCTTAAGGCTACATCAAGAGGAAACAAACCTTAGAGATAGAACGTAGAACTACAATATTGTGTCAAGTTTCAAGAAGCTACCACAAACCGTGTTTGATTTAGAGTTCTAACTGCATCTGTCAATATAGGAGAAAACGCAGTGAAACCTAAAAATTCAAACTGTTCCTGCAAACGAATGCTTCAACCTAGGAGAACGAAACTTGGACATCCAAGTTTGATTGGTGTACTGGTCATTACTTGAAAGTATCATGAAGGTCGGAAGAAAAAATATATGTTGTGATTTCAGGAGACTGTAGTTTTTTGGCAGCCTAACAATGCCTTTCATTGAATGAGTCATTCGGGAGTCTCTGCTTAAGGCTACATCAAGAGGAAACAAACCTTAGAGATAGAACGTAGAACTACTTTATTGTGTCAAGTTTCAAGAAGCTACCACAAACCGTGTTTGATATAGAGTTCGAACTGCATCTGTCAATATAGGAGAAAACAGAGTGAAACCTAAAAATTCAAACTCTTCCTGCAAACGAATGCTTCAACCTAGGAGAACGAAACTTGGGCATCCAAGTTTGATTGGTGTACTGCTCATTACTTGAAAGTATCATGAAGGTCGGAAGAAAAAATATATGTTTTGATTTCAGGAGACTGTCGTTTTTTGGCAGCCTACCAACGCCTTTCATTGAATGAGTTATTCGCCAGTCTCTGCTTAAGGCTACATCAAGAGGAAACAAACCTTCGAGTTAGAACGTAGAACTACTGTATTGTGTCAAGTTTCAAGAGGCTAGCACAAACCGTGTTTGATTTAGAGTTCTAACTGCATCTGTCACTATAGAAGAAAACGCAGTGAAACCTAAAAATTCAAACTCTTCCTGCAAACGAATGCTTCAACCTAGGAGAACGAAACTTGGACATCCAAGTTTGATTGGTGTACTGCTCATTACTTGAAAGTATCATGAAGTTCAGAAGAAAAAATATATGTTGTGATTCAGGAGATGGTAGTTTTTTGAAAGCTTAACAATGCCTTTCATTGAATGTGTTATTCGCCAATCTCTGCTTAAGGCTACATCAAGAGGAAACAAACCTTAGAAATAGAACGTAGAACTACTGTATTGTGTCAAGTTTGAAGAGGCTAGCACAAACCGTGTTTGATTTAGAGTTCTAACTGCATCTGTCAATATAGAAGAAAACGCAGTGAAACCTAAAAATTCAAACTCTTCCTGCAAACGAATGCTTCAACCTAGGAGAACGAAACTTGGGCATCCAAGTTTGATTGGTGTACTGCTCATTACTTGAAGTTATCATGAAGGTCGGAAGAAAAAATATATGTTGTGATTTCAGGAGACTGTAGTTTTTTGGCAGCCTATCAACGCCTTTCATTGAATGAGTTATTCGCCAGTCTCTGCTTAAGGCTACATCAAGAGGAAACAAACCTTAGAGTTAGAACGTAGAACTACTGTATTGTGTCAAGTTTCAAGAGGCTAGCTCAAACCTTGTTTGATTTAGAGTTCTAACTGCATCTGTCACTATAGAAGAAAACGCAGTGAAACCTAAAAATTCAAACACTTCCTGCAAACGAATGCTTCAACCTAGGAGAACGAAACTTGGACATCCAAGTTTGATTGGTGTACTGCTCATTACTTGAAAGTATCATGAAGTTCGGAAGAAAAAATATATGTTGTGATTTCAGGAGATGTTAGTTTTTTGAAAGCTTAACAATGCCTTTCATTGAATGTGTTATTCGCCAGTCTCTGCTTAAGGCTACATCAAGAGGAAACAAACCTTAGAGTTAGAACGTAGAACTACTGTATTGTGTCAAGTTTCAAGAAGCTTCCACAAACCGTGTTTTATTTAGAGTTCTAACTGCATCTGTCAATATAGGAGAAAACGCAGTGAAACCTGAAAATTCAAACTGTTCCTGCAAACGAATGCTTCAACGTAGGAGAACGAAACATGGGCATCCAAGTTTGATTGGTGTACTGCTCATTACTTGAAGTTATCATGAAGGTCGGAAGAAAAAATATATGTTGTGATTTCAGGAGACTGTAGTTTTTTGGCAGCCTACCAACGCCTTTCATTGAATGAGTTATTCGCCAGTCTCTGCTTAAGTCTACATCAAGAGGAAACAAACCTTAGAGATAGAACGTAGAACTACTGTATTGTGTCAAGTTTCAAGAAGCTACCACAAACCGTGTTTAATTTAGAGTTCTAACTGTATTTGTCAATATAGGAGAAAACGCAGTGAAACCTAAAAATTCAAACTGTTCCTGCAAAGGAATGCTTCAACCTAGGAGAACGAAACTTGGGCACCCAAGTTTGATTGGTGTACTGCTCATTACTTGAAGTTATCATGAAGGTCGGAAGAAAAAATATATGTTGTGATTTCAGGAGACTGTAGTTTTTTGGCAGCCTAACAATGCCTTTCATTGAATGAGTTATTCGCCAGTCTCTGCTTAAGGCTACATCAAAAGGAAACAAACCTTAGAGATAGAACGTAGAACTACTGTATTGTGTCAAGTTTCAAGAAGCTAGCACAAACCGTGTTTGATTTAGAGTTCTAACTGCATCTGTCAATTTAGAAGAAAACGCAGTGAAACCTAAAAACTCAAACTGTTCCTGCAAACGAATGCTTCAACCTAGGAGAACGAAACTTGCACATCCAAGTTTGATTGGTGTACTGCACATTACTTGAAAGTATCATGAAGGTCGGAAGAAAAAATGTATGTTGTGATTTCAGGAGACTGTAGTTTTTTGGCAGCCTACCAACGCTTTCATTGAATGAGTTATTCGCCAGTCTCTGCTTAAGGCTACATCAAGAGGAAACAAACCTTAGAGATAGAACGTAGAACTACAGTATTGTGTCAAGTTTCAAGAAGCTACCACAAACCGTGTTTGATTTAGAGTTCTAACTGCATCTGTCAATATAGGAGAAAACGCAGTGAAACCTAGAAATTCAAACTGTTCCTGCAAACGAATGCTTCAACCTAGGAGAACGAAACTTGGACATCCAAGTTTGATTGGTGTACTGGTCATTACTTGAAAGTATCATGAAGGTCGGTAGAAAAAATATAGGTTGTGATTTCAGGAGACTGTAGTTTTTTGGCAGCCTAACAATGCCTTTCATTGAATGAGTTATTCGGGAGTCTCTGCTTAAGGCTACATCAAGAGGAAACAAACCTTAGAGACAGAACGTAGAACTACTTTATTGTGTCAAGTTTCAAGAAGCTACCACAAACCGTGTTTGATTTAGAGTTCGAACTGCATCTGTCAATATAGGAGAAAACAGAGTGAAACCTAAAAATTCAAACTCTTCCTCCAAACGAATGCTTCAACCTAGGAGAACGAAACTTGGGCATCCAAGTTTGATTGGTGTACTGCTCATTACTTGAAAGTATCATGAAGGTCGGAAGAACAAATATATGTTTTGATTTCAGGAGACTGTCGTTTTTTGGCAGCCTACCAACGCCTTTCATTGAATGAGTTATTCACCAGTCTCTGCTTAAGGCTACATCAAGAGGAAACAAACCTTCGAGTTAGAACGTAGAACTACTGTATTGTGTCAAGTTTCAAGAGGCTAGCACAAACCGTGTTTGATTTAGAGTTCTAACTGCATCTGTCACTATAGAAGAAAACGCAGTGAAACCTAAAAATTCAAACTCTTCCTGCAAACGAATGCTTCAACCTAGGAGAACGAAACTTGGACATCCAAGTTTGATTGGTGTACTGCTCATTACTTGAAAGTATCATGAAGTTCGGAAGAAAAAATATATGTTGTGATTTCAGGAGATGTTAGTTTTTTGAAAGCTTAACAATGCCTTTCATTGAATGTGTTATTCGCCAGTCTCTGCTTAAGGCTACATCAAGAGGAAACAAACCTTAGAGTTAGAACGTAGAACTACTGTATTGTGTCAAGTTTCAAGAAGCTTCCACAAACCGTGTTTTATTTAGAGTTCTAACTGCATCTGTCAATATAGGAGAAAACGCAGTGAAACCTGAAAATTCAAACTGTTCCTGCAAACGAATGCTTCAACGTAGGAGAACGAAACTTGGGCATCCAAGTTTGATTGGTGTACTGCTCATTACTTGAAGTTATCATGAAGGTCGGAAGAAAAAATATATGTTGTGATTTCAGGAGACTGTAGTTTTTTGGCAGCCTACCAACGCCTTTCATTGAATGAGTTATTCGCCAGTCTCTGCTTAAGGCTACATCAAGAGGAAACAAACCTTAGAGATAGAACGTAGAACTACTGTATTGTGTCAAGTTTCAAGAAGCTAGCACAAACCGTGTTTGATTTAGAGTTCTAAATGCATCTGTCAATATAGGAGAAAACGCAGTGAAACCTAGAAATTCAAACTGTTCCTGCAAACGAATGCTTCAACCTAGGAGAACGAAACTTGGACATCCAAGTTTGATTGGTGTACTGGTCATTACTTGAAAGTATCATGAAGGTCGGAAGAAAAATATATGTTGTGATTTCAGGAGACTGTAGTTTTTTGGCAGCCTAACAATGCCTTTCATTGAATGAGTTATTCGCCAGTCTCTGCTTAAGGCTACATCAAGAGGAAACAAACCTTCGAGTTAGAAAGTAGAACTACTGTATTGTGTCAAGTTTCAAGAGGCTAGCACAAACCGTGTTTGATTTAGAGTTCTAACTGCATCTGTCACTATAGAAGAAAACGCAGTGAAACCTAAAAATTCAAACTCTTCCTGCAAACGAATGCTTCAACCTCGGAGAACGAAACTTGGGACATCCAAGTTTGATTGGTGTACTGCTCATTACTTGAAAGTATCATGAAGTTCGGAAGAAAAAATATATGTTGTGATTTCAGGAGATGGTAGTTTTTTGAAAACTTAACAATTCCTTTCATTGAATGTGTTATTCGCCAGTCTCTGCTTAAGGCTACATCAAGAGGAAACAAACCTTAGAAATAGAACGTAGAACTACTGTATTGTGTCAAGTTTCAAGAGTCTAGCACTAACCGTGTTTGATTTAGAGTTCTAACTGCATCTGTCAATATAGAAGAAAACGCAGTGAAACCTAAAAATTCAAACTCTTCCTGCAAACGAATGCTTCAACCTAGGAGAACGAAACTTGGGCATCCAAGTTTGATTGGTGTACTGCTCATTACTTGAAGTTATCATGAAGGTCGGAAGAAAAAATATATGTTGTGATTTCAGGAGACTGTAGTTTTTTGGCAGCCTACCAACGCCTTTCATTGAATGAGTTATTCGCCAGTCTCTGCTTAAGGCTACATCAAGAGGAAACAAACCTTAGAGATAGAACGTACAACTACTGTATTGTGTCAAGTTTCAAGAAGCTACCACAAACCGTGTTTAATTTAGAGTTCTAACTGCATCTGTCAATATAGGAGAAAACGCAGTGAAACCTAAAAATTCAAACTGTTCCTGCAAACGAATGCTTCAACCTAGGAGAACGAAACTTGGGCATCCAAGTTTGATTGGTGTACTGCTCATTACTTGAAGTTATCATGAAGGTCGGATGAAAAAATATACATTGAGATTTCAGGAGATGGTAGTTTTTTGGAAGCTTAACAATGCCTTTCATTGAAAGTGTTATTCGCCAGTCTCTGCTTAAGGCTACATCAAGAGGAAACAAAGCTTAGGGATAGAACGTAGAACTACTTTATTGTGTCAAGTTTCAAGAAGCTACCACAAACCGTGTTTGATTTAGAGTTCGAACTGCATCTGTCAATATAGGAGAAAACAGAGTGAAACCTAAAAATTCAAACTGTTCCTGCAAACGATTGCTTCAACATAGGAGAACGAAACTTGGGCATCCACGTTTGATTGGTGTACTGCTCATTACTTGAAAGTATCATGAAGGTCGAAAGAAAAAATATATGTTTTGATTTCAGGAGACTGTCGTTTTATGGCAGCCTACCAACGCCTTTCATTGAATGAGTTATTCGCCAGTCTCTGCTTAAGGCTACATCAAGAGGAAACAAATCTTAGAGATAGAACGTAGAACTACAGTATTGTGTCAAGTTTCAAGAAGCTACCACAAACCGTGTTTGATTTAGAGTTCTAACTGCATCTGTCAATATAGGAGAAAACGCAGTGAAACCTAGAAATTCAAACTGTTCCTGCAAACGAATGCTTCAACCTAGGAGAACGAAACTTGGACATCCAAGTTTGATTGGTGTACTGGTCATTACTTGAAAGTATCATGAAGGTCGGTAGAAAAAATATAGGTTGTGATTTCAGGAGACTGTAGTTTTTTGGCAGCCTAACAATGCCTTTCATTGAATGAGTTATTCGGGAGTCTCTGCTTAAGGCTACATCAAGAGGAAACAAACCTTAGAGATAGAACGTAGAACTACTTTATTGTGTCAAGTTTCAAGAAGCTACCACAAACCGTGTTTGATTTAGAGTTCGAACTGCATCTGTCAATATAGGAGAAAACAGAGTGAAACCTAAAAATTCAAACTCTTCCTGCAAACGAATGCTTCAACCTAGAAGAACAACACTTGGACATCCAAGTTTGATTGGTGTACTGCTCATTACTTGAAAGTATCATGAAGTTCGGAAGAAAAAATATATGTTGTGATTTCAGGAGATGTTAGTTTTTTGAAAGCTTAACAATGCCTTTCATTGAATGTGTTATTCGCCAGTCTCTGCTTAAGGCTACATCAAGAGGAAACAAACCTTAGAGTTAGAACGTAGAACTACTGTATTGTGTCAAGTTTCAAGAAGCTACCACAAACCGTGTTTTATTTAGAGTTCTAACTGCATCTGTCAATATAGGAGAAAACGCAGTGAAACCTGAAAATTCAAACTGTTCCTGCAAACGAATGCTTCAACGTAGGAGAACGAAACTTGGGCATCCAAGTTTGATTGGTGTACTGCTCATTACTTGAAGTTATCATGAAGGTCGGAAGAAAAAATATATGTTGTGATTTCAGGAGACTGTAGTTTTTTGGCAGCCTACCAACGCCTTTCATTGAATGAGTTATTCGCCATTCTCTGCTTAAGGCTACATCAAGAGGAAACAAACCTTAGAGATAGAACGTAGAACTACTGTATTGTGTCAAGTTTCAAGAAGCTACCACAAACCGTGTTTAATTTAGAGTTCTAACTGCATCTGTCAATATAGGAGAAAACGCAGTGAAACCTAAAAATTCAAACTGTTCCTGCAAATGAATGCTTCAACCTAGGAGAACGAAACTTGGGCATCCAAGTTTGATTGGTGTACTGCTCATTACTTGAAGTTATCATGAAGGTCGGATTAAAAAATATACATTGAGATTTCAGGAGTTGGTAGTTTTTTGGCAGCCTACCAACGCCTTTCATTGAATGAGTTATTCGCCAGTCTCTGCTTAAGGCTACATCAAGAGGAAACAAACCTTAGAAATAGAACGTAGAACTACTGTATTGTGTCAAGTTTCAAGAGGCTAGCACAAACCGTGTTTGATTTAGAGTTCTAACTGCAACTGTCAATATAGAAGAAAACGCAGTGAAACCTAAAAATTCAAACTCTTCCTGCAAACGAATGCTTCAACCTAGGAGAACGAAACTTGGACATCCAAGTTTGATTGGTGTACTGCTCATTACTTGAAGTTATCATGAAGGTCGGAAGAAAAAATATATGTTGTGATTTCAGGAGACTCTAGTTTTTTGGCAGCCTACCAACGCCTTTCATTGAATGAGTTATTCGCCAGTCTCTGCTTAAGGCTACATCAAGAGGAAACAAGCCTTAGAGTTAGAACGTAGAACTACTGTATTGTGTCAAGTTTCAAGAGGCTAGCTCAAACCTTGTTTGATTTAGAGTTCTAACTGCATCTGTCACTATAGAAGAAAATGCAGTGAAACCTAAAAATTCAAACTCTTCCTGCAAACGAATGCTTCAACCTAGGAGAACGAAACTTGGACATCCAAGTTTGATTGGTGTACTGCTCATACTTGAAAGTATCATGAAGTTCGGAAGAAAAAATATATGTTGTGATTTCAGGAGATGTTAGTTTTTTGAAAGCTTAACAATGCCTTTCATTGAATGTGTTATTCGCCAGTCTCTGCTTAAGGCTACATCAAGAGGAAACAAACCTTAGAGTTAGAACGTAGAACTACTGTATTGTGTCAAGTTTCAAGAAGCTTCCACAAACCGTGTTTTATTTAGAGTTCTAACTGCATCTGTCAATATAGGAGAAAACGCAGTGAAACCTGAAAATTCAAACTGTTCCTGCAAACGAATGCTTCAACGTAGGAGAACGAAACTTGGGCATCCAAGTTTGATTGGTGTACTGCTCATTACTTGAAGTTATCATGAAGGTCGAAAGAAAAAATACATGTTGTGATTTCAGGAGACTGTAGTTTTTTGGCAGCCTACCAACGCCTTTCATTGAATGAGTTATTCGCCAGTCTCTGCTTAAGGCTACACCAAGAGGAAACAAACCTTAGAGATAGAACGTAGAACTACTGTATTGTGTCAAGTTTCAAGAAGCTACCACAAACCGTGTTTAATTTAGAGTTCTAACTGTATCTGTCAATATAGGAGAAAATGCAGTGAAACCTAAAAATTCAAACTGTTCCTGCAAAGGAATGCTTCAACCTAGGAGAACGAAACTTGGGCACCCAAGTTTGATTGGTGTACTGCTCATTACTTGAAGTTATCATGAAGGTCGGAAGAAAAAATATATGTTGTGATTTCAGGAGACTGTAGTTTTTTGGCAGCCTAACAATGCCTTTCATTGAATGAGTTATTCGCCAGTCTCTGCTTAAGGCTACATCAAGAGGAAACAAACCTTAGAGATAGAACGTAGAACTACTGTATTGTGTCAAGATTCAAGAAGCTAGCACAAACCGTGTTTGATTTAGAGTTCTAACTGCATCTGTTAATATAGAAGAAAACGCAGTGAAACCTAAAAATTCAAACTGTTCCTGCAAACGAATGCTTCAACCTAGGAGAACGAAACTTGGACATTAAAAGTTTGATTGGTGTACTGCACAATACTTGAAAGTATCATGAAGGTCGGAAGAAAAAATGTATGTTGTGATTTCAGGAGACTGTAGTTTTTTGGCAGCCTACCAACGCCTTTCATTGAATGAGTTATTCGCCAGTCTCTGTTTAAGGCTACATCAAGAGGAAACAAACCTTAGAGTTAGAACGTAGAACTACTGTATTGTGTCAAGTTTCAAGAAGCTAGCACAAACCGTGTTTGATTTAGAGTTCTAACTGCATCTGTCAATATAGAAGAAAACGCAGTGAAAACTAAAAATTCAAACTGTTCCTGCAAACGAATGCTACAACCTAGGAGAACGAAACTTGGACATCCAAGTTTGATTGGTGTACTGCTCATTACTTGAAAGTATCATGAAGTTCGGAAAAAAAAATATATGTTGTGATTTCAGGAGATGGTAGTTTTTTGGAAGCTTAACAATGCCTTTCATTGAATGTGTTATTCGCCAGTCTCTGCTTAAGGCTACATCAAGAGGAAACAAACCTTAGAGTTAGAACGTAGAACTACTGTATTGTGTCAAGTTTCAAGAGGCTAGCACAAACCGTGTTTGATTTAGAGTTCTAACTGCATCTGTCAATATAGAAGAAAACGCAGTGAAACCTAAAAATTCAAACTGTTCCTGCAAACGAATGCTTCAACCTAGGAGAACGAAACTTGGACATGCAAGTTTGATTGGTGTACTGCACATTACTTGAAAGTATCATGAAGGTCGGAAGAAAAAATGTATGTTGTGATTTCAGGAGACTGTAGTTTTTTGGCAGCCTACCAACGCCTTTCATTGAATGAGTTATTCGCCAGTCTCTGCTTAAGGCTACATCAAGAGGAAACAAACCTTAGAGTTAGAACGTAGAACTACTGTATTGTGTCAAGTTTCAAGAAGCTACCACAAACCGTGTTTGATTTAGAGTTCTAACTGCATCTGTCAATATAGGAGAAAACGCAGTGAAACCTAGAAATTCAAACTGTTCCTGCAAAGGAATGCTTCAACCTAGGAGAACGAAACTTGGGCACCCAAGTTTGATTGGTTTACTGCTCATTACTTGAAGTTATCATGAAGTTCGGAAGAAAAAATATATGTTGTGATTTCAGGAGATGGTAGTTTTTTGAAAGCTTAACAATGCCTTTCATTGAATGTGTTATTCGCCAGTCTCTGCTTAAGGCTACATCAAGAGGAAACAAACCTTAGAGATAGAACGTAGAACTACTTTATTGTGTCAAGTTTCAAGAAGCTACCACAAACCGTGTTTGATTTAGAGTTCGAACTGCATCTGTCAATATAGGAGAAAACAGAGTGAAACCTAAAAATTCAAACTCTTCCTGCAAACGAATGCTTCAACCTAGAAGAACAACACTTGGACATCCAAGTTTGATTGGTGTACTGCTCATTACTTGAAAGTATCATGAAGTTCGGAAGAAAAAATATATGTTGTGATTTCAGGAGATGTTAGTTTTTTGAAAGCTTAACAATGCCTTTCATTGAATGTGTTATTCGCCAGTCTCTGCTTAAGGCTACATCAAGAGGAAACAAACCTTAGAGTTAGAACGTAGAACTACTGTATTGTGTCAAGTTTCAAGAAGCTACCACAAACCGTGTTTTATTTAGAGTTCTAACTGCATCTGTCAATATAGGAGAAAACGCAGTGAAACCTGAAAATTCAAACTGTTCCTGCAAACGAATGCTTCAACGTAGGAGAACGAAACTTGGGCATCCAAGTTTGATTGGTGTACTGCTCATTACTTGAAGTTATCATGAAGGTCGGAAGAAAAAATATATGTTGTGATTTCAGGAGACTGTAGTTTTTTGGCAGCCTACCAACGCCTTTCATTGAATGAGTTATTCGCCAGTCTCTGCTTAAGGCTACATCAAGAGGAAACAAACCTTAGAGATAGAACGTAGAACTACTGTATTGTGTCAAGTTTCAAGAAGCTACCACAAACCGTGTTTAATTTAGAGTTCTAACTGCATCTGTCAATATAGGAGAAAACGCAGTGAAACCTAAAAATTCAAACTGTTCCTGCAAACGAATGCTTCAACCTAGGAGAACGAAACTTGGGCATCCAAGTTTGATTGGTGTACTGCTCATTACTTGAAGTTATCATGAAGGTCGGATTAAAAAATATACATTGAGATTTCAGGAGATGGTAGTTTTTTGGCAGCCTACCAACGCCTTTCATTGAATGAGTTATTCGCCAGTCTCTGCTTAAGGCTACATCAAGAGGAAACAAACCTTAGAAATAGAACGTAGAACTACTGTATTGTGTCAAGTTTCAAGAGGCTAGCACAAACCGTGTTTGATTTAGAGTTCTAACTGCATCTGTCAATATAGAAGAAAACGCAGTGAAACCTAAAAATTCAAACTCTTCCTGCAAACGAATGCTTCAACCTAGGAGAACGAAACTTGGGCATCCAAGTTTGATTGGTGTACTGCTCATTACTTGAAGTTATCATGAATGTCGGAAGAAAAAATATATGTTGTGATTTCAGGAGACTGTAGTTTTTTGGCAGCCTACCAACGCCTTTCATTGAATGAGTTATTCGCCAGTCTCTGCTTAAGGCTACATCAAGAGGAAACAAGCCTTAGAGTTAGAACGTAGAACTACTGTATTGTGTCAAGTTTCAAGAGGCTAGCTCAAACCTTGTTTGATTTAGAGTTCTAACTGCATCTGTCACTATAGAAGAAAATGCAGTGAAACCTAAAAATTCAAACTCTTCCTCCAAACGAATGCTTCAACCTAGGAGAACGAAACTTGGACATCCAAGTTTGATTGGTGTACTGCTCATACTTGAAAGTATCATGAAGTTCGGAAGAAAAAATATATGTTGTGATTTCAGGAGATGTTAGTTTTTTGAAAGCTTAACAATGCCTTTCATTGAATGTGTTATTCGCCAGTCTCTGCTTAAGGCTACATCAAGAGGAAACAAACCTTAGAGTTAGAACGTAGAACTACTGTATTGTGTCAAGTTTCAAGAAGCTTCCACAAACCGTGTTTTATTTAGAGTTCTAACTGCATCTGTCAATATAGGAGAAAACGCAGTGAAACCTGAAAATTCAAACTGTTCCTGCAAACGAATGCTTCAACGTAGGAGAACGAAACTTGGGCATCCAAGTTTGATTGGTGTACTGCTCATTACTTGAAGTTATCATGAAGGTCGAAAGAAAAAATACATGTTGTGATTTCAGGAGACTGTAGTTTTTTGGCAGCCTACCAACGCCTTTCATTGAATGAGTTATTCGCCAGTCTCTGCTTAAGGCTACACCAAGAGGAAACAAACCTTAGAGATAGAACGTAGAACTACTGTATTGTGTCAAGTTTCAAGAAGCTACCACAAACCGTGTTTAATTTAGAGTTCTAACTGTATCTGTCAATATAGGAGAAAATGCAGTGAAACCTAAAAATTCAAACTGTTCCTGCAAAGGAATGCTTCAACCTAGGAGAACGAAACTTGGGCACCCAAGTTTGATTGGTGTACTGCTCATTACTTGAAGTTATCATGAAGGTCGGAAGAAAAAATATATGTTGTGATTTCAGGAGACTGTAGTTTTTTGGCAGCCTAACAATGCCTTTCATTGAATGAGTTATTCGCCAGTCTCTGCTTAAGGCTACATCAAGAGGAAACAAACCTTAGAGATAGAACGTAGAACTACTGTATTGTGTCAAGATTCAAGAAGCTAGCACAAACCGTGTTTGATTTAGAGTTCTAACTGCATCTGTTAATATAGAAGAAAACGCAGTGAAACCTAAAAATTCAAACTGTTCCTGCAAACGAATGCTTCAACCTAGGAGAACGAAACTTGGACATTAAAAGTTTGATTGGTGTACTGCACAATACTTGAAAGTATCATGAAGGTCGGAAGAAAAAATGTATGTTGTGATTTCAGGAGACTGTAGTTTTTTTGCAGCCTACCAACGCCTTTCATTGAATGAGTTATTCGCCAGTCTCTGTTTAAGGCTACATCAAGAGGAAACAAACCTTAGAGTTAGAACGTAGAACTACTGTATTGTGTCAAGTTTCAAGAAGCTAGCACAAACCGTGTTTGATTTAGAGTTCTAACTGCATCTGTCAATATAGAAGAAAACGCAGTGAAAACTAAAAATTCAAACTGTTCCTGCAAACGAATGCTTCAACCTAGGAGAACGAAACTTGGACATCCAAGTTTGATTGGTGTACTGCTCATTACTTGAAAGTATCATGAAGTTCGGAAAAAAAAATATATGTTGTGATTTCAGGAGATGGTAGTTTTTTGGAAGCTTAACAATGCCTTTCATTGAATGTGTTATTCGCCAGTCTCTGCTTAAGGCTACATCAAGAGGAAACAAACCTTAGAGTTAGAACGTAGAACTACTGTATTGTGTCAAGTTTCAAGAGGCTAGCACAAACCGTATTTGATTTAGAGTTCTAACTGCATCTGTCAATATAGAAGAAAACGCAGTGAAACCTAAAAATTCAAACTGTTCCTGCAAACGAATGCTTCAACCTAGGAGAACGAAACTTGGACATCCAAGTTTGATTGGTGTACTGCACATTACTTGAAAGTATCATGAAGGTCGGAAGAAAAAATGTATGTTGTGATTTCAGGAGACTGTAGTTTTTTGGCAGCCTACCAACGCCTTTCATTGAATGAGTTATTCGCCAGTCTCTGCTTAAGGCTACATCAAGAGGAAACAAACCTTAGAGTTAGAACGTAGAACTACTGTATTGTGTCAAGTTTCAAGAAGCTACCACAAACCGTGTTTGATTTAGAGTTCTAACTGCATCTGTCAATATAGGAGAAAACGCAGTGAAACCTAGAAATTCAAACTGTTCCTGCAAAGGAATGCTTCAACCTAGGAGAACGAAACTTGGGCACCCAAGTTTGATTGGTTTACTGCTCATTACTTGAAGTTATCATGAAGTTCGGAAGAAAAAATATATGTTGTGATTTCAGGAGATGGTAGTTTTTTGAAAGCTTAACAATGCCTTTCATTGAATGTGTTATTCGCCAGTCTCTGCTTAAGGCTACATCAAGAGGAAACAAACCTTAGAAATAGAACGTAGAACTACTGTATTGTGTCAAGTTTCAAGAGGCTAACACAAACCGTGTTTGATTTAGAGTTCTAACTGCATCTGTCACTATAGAAGAAAACGCAGTGAAACCTAACAATTCAAACTCTTCCTGCAAACGAATGCTTCAACCTAGGAGAACGAAACTTGGACATCCAAGTTTGATTGGTAACTACTCATTATTTGAAAGTATCATGAAGTTCGGAAGAAAAAATATATGTTGTGAATTCAGGAGATGTTAGTTTTTTGAAAGCTTAACAATGCCTTTCATTGAATGTGTTATTCGCCAGTCTCTGCTTAAGGCTACATCAAGAGGAAACAAACCTTAGAGTTAGAACGTAGAACTACTGTATTGTGTCAAGTTTCAAGAGGCTAGCACAAACCGTGTTTGATTTAGAGTTCTAACTGCATCTGTCAATATAGAAGAAAACGCAGTGAAACCTAAAAATTCAAACTCTTCCTGCAAACGAATGCTTCAACCTAGGAGAACGAAACTTGGGCATCCAAGTTTGATTGGTGTACTGCTCATTACTTGAAGTTATCATGAAGGTCGGAAGAAAAAATATATGTTGTGATTTCAGGAGACTGTAGTTTTTTGGCAGCCTACCAACGCCTTTCATTGAATGAGTTATTCGCCAGTCTCTGCTTAAGGCTACATCAAGAGGAAACAAACCTTAGAGTTAGAACGTAGAACTACTGTATTGTGTCAAGTTTCAAGAGGCTAGCTCAAACCTTGTTTGATTTAGAGTTCTAACTGCATCTGTCACTATAGAAGAAAACGCAGTGAAACCTAAAAATTCAAACTCTTCCTGCAAACGAATGCTTCAACCTAGGAGAACGAAACTTGGACATCCAAGTTTGATTGGTGTACTGCTCATACTTGAAAGTATCATGAAGTTCGGAAGAAAAAATATATGTTGTGATTTCAGGAGATGTTAGTTTTTTGAAAGCTTAACAATGCCTTTCATTGAATGTGTTATTCGCCAGTCTCTGCTTAAGGCTACATCAAGAGGAAACAAACCTTAGAGTTAGAACGTAGAACTACTGTATTGTGTCAAGTTTCAAGAAGCTTCCACAAACCGTGTTTTATTTAGAGTTCTAACTGCATCTGTCAATATAGGAGAAAACGCAGTGAAACCTAAAAATTCAAACTGTTCCTGCAAACGAATGCTTCAACGTAGGAGAACGAAACTTGGGCATCCAAGTTTGATTGGTGTACTGCTCATTACTTGAAGTTATCATGAAGGTCGGAAGAAAAAATACATGTTGTGATTTCAGGAGACTGTAGTTTTTTGGCAGCCTACTAACGCCTTTCATTGAATGAGTTATTCGCCAGTCTCTGCTTAAGGCTACACCAAGAGGAAACAAACCTTAGAGATAGAACGTAGAACTACTGTATTGTGTCAAGTTTCAAGAAGCTACCACAAACCGTGTTTAATTTAGAGTTCTAACTGTATCTGTCAATATAGGAGAAAACGCAGTGAAACCTAAAAATTCAAACTGTTCCTGCAAAGGAATGCTTCAACCTAGGAGAACGAAACTTGGGCACCCAAGTTTGATTGGTGTACTGCTCATTACTTGAAGTTATCATGAAGGTCGGAAGAAAAAATATATGTTGTGATTTCAGGAGACGGTAGTTTTTTGGCAGCCTAACAATGCCTTTCATTGAATGAGTTATTCGCCAGTCTCTGCTTAAGGCTACATCAAGAGGAAACAAACCTTAGAGATAGAACGTAGAACTACTGTATTGTGTCAAGTTTCAAGAAGCTAGCACAAACCGTGTTTGATTTAGAGTTCTAACTGCATCTGTTAATATAGAAGAAAACGCAGTGAAACCTAAAAATTCAAACTGTTCCTGCAAACGAATGCTTCAACCTAGGAGAACGAAACCTGGGCATCCAAGTTTGATTGGTGTACTGGTCATTACTTGAAAGTATCATGAAGGTCGGAAGAAAAAATATATGTTGTGATTTCAGGAGACTGTAGTTTTTTGGCAGAATAACAATGCCTTTCATTGAATGAGTTATTCGGGAGTCTCTGCTTAAGGCTACATCAAGAGGAAACAAACCTTAGAGATAGAACGTAGAACTACTTTATTGTGTCAAGTTTCAAGAAGCTACCACAAACCGTGTTTGATTTAGAGTTCGAACTGCATCTGTCAATATAGTAGAAAACAGAGTGAAACCTAAAAATTCAAACTCTTCCTGCAAACGAATGCTTCAACCTAGGAGAACGAAACTTGGGCATCCAAGTTTTATTGGTGTACTGCTCATTACTTGAAAGTATCATGAAGGTCGGAAGAAAAAATATATGTTTTGATTTCAGGAGACTGTGGTTTTTTGGCAGCCTACCAACGCCTTTCATTGAATGAGTTATTCGCCAGTCTCTTCTTAAGGGTACATCAAGAGGAAACAAACCTTAGAGTTAGAACGTAGAACTACTGTATTGTGTCAAGTTTCAAGAGGCTAGCACAAACCGTGTTTGATTTAGAGTTCTAACTGCATCTGTCTATATAGAAGAAAACGCAGTGAAACCTAAAATTTCAAACTCTTCCTGCAAAAGAATGCTTCAACCTAGGAGAACGAAACCTGGGCATCCAAGTTTGATTGGTGTACTGCTCATTACTTGAAGTTATCATGAAGGTCGGAAAAAAAATATATGTTGTGATTTCAGGAGATGTTAGTTTTTTGAAAGCTTAACAATGCCTTTCGTTGAATGTGTTATTCGGAAGTCTCTGCTTAAGGCTACATCAAGAGGAAACAAACCTTAGAGTTAGAACGTAGAACTACTGTATTGTGTCAAGTTTCAAGAGGCTAGCACAAACCGTGTTTGATTTAGAGTTCTAACTGCATCTGTCAATATAGGAGAAAACGCAGTGAAACCTGAAAATTCAAACTGTTCCTGCAAACGAATGCTTCAACGTAGGAGAACGAAACTTGGGCATCCAAGTTTGATTGGTGTACTGCTCATTACTTGAAGTTATCATGAAGGTTGGAAGAAAAAATATATGTTGTGATTTCAGGAGACTGTAGTTTTTTGGCAGCCTAACAATGCCTTTCATTGAATGAGTTATTCGCCAGTCTCTGCTTAAGGCTACATCAAGAGGAAACAAACCTTAGAGATAGAACGTAGAACTACTGTATTGTGTCAAGTTTCAAGAAACTACCACAAACCGTGTTTGATTTAGAGATCTAACTGCATCTGTCAATATAGGAGAAAACACAGTGAAACCTAAAAATTCAAACTGTTCCTGCAAACGAATGCTTCAACCTAGGAGAACGAAACTTGGACATCCAAGTTTGATTGGTGTACTGGTCATTACTTGAAAGTATCATGAAGGTCGGAAGAAAAAATATCTGTTGTGATTTCAGGAGACTGTAGTTTTTTGGCAGCCTAACAATGCCTTTCATTGAATGAGTTATTCGGGAGTCTCTGCTTAAGGCTACATCAAGAGGAAACAAACCTTAGAGTTAGAACGTAGAACTACTGTATTGTGTCAAGTTTCAAGAGGCTAGCACAAACCGTGTTTGACTTAGAGTTCTAACTGCATCTGTCACTATAGAAGAAAACGCAGTGAAACCTAAAAATTCAAACTTCTCCTGCAAACGAATGCTTCAACCTAGGAGAACGAAACATGGACATCCAAGTTTGATTGGTGTACTGCTCATTACTTGAAAGTATCATGAAGGTCGGAAGAAAAAATATATGTTGTGATTTCAGGAGACTGTAGTTTTTTGGCAGCCTACCAACGCCTTTCATTGAATGAGTTATTCGCCAGTCTCTGCTTAAGGCTACATCAAGACGAAACAAACCTTAGAGATAGAACGTAGAACTACTGTATTGTGTCAAGTTTCAAGAAGCTACCACAAACCGTGTTTGATTTAGAGTTCTAACTGCATCTGTCAATATAGGAGAAAACGCAGTGAAACCTAAAAATTCAAACTGTTCCTGCAAACGAATGCTTCAACCTAGGAGAACGAAACTTGGACATCCAAGTTTGATTGGTGTACTGGTCATTACTTGAAAGTATCATGAAGGTCGGAAGAAAAAATATATGTTGTGATTTCAGGAGACTGTAGTTTTTTGGCAGCCTAACAATGCCTTTCATTGAATGAGTTATTCGGGAGTCTCTGCTTAAGGCTACATCAAGAGGAAACAAACCTTAGAGATAGAACGTAGAACTACTTTATTGTGTCAAGTTTCAAGAACCTACCACAAACCGTGTTTGATTTAGAGTTCGAACTGCATCTGTTAATATAGGAGAAAACAGAGTGAAACCTAAAAATTCAAACTGTTCCTGCAAACGAATGCTTCAACCTAGGAGAACGAAACTTGGGCATCCAAGTTTGATTGGTGTACTGCTCATTACTTGAAAGTATCATGAATTTCGGAAGAAAAACTATATGTTGTGATTTCAGGAGACAGCAGTTTTTTGGCATCCTAACAATGCCTTTCAGTGAATGAGTTATTCGCCAGTCTCTGCTTAAGGCTACATCAAGAGGAAACAAACCTTAGGGATAGAACGTAGAACTACTTTATTGTGTCAAGTTTCAAGAAGCTACCACAAACCGTGTTTGATTTAGAGTTCGAACTGCATCTGTCAATATAGGAGAAAACAGAGTGAAACCTAAAAATTCAAACTGTTCCTGCAAACGAATGCTTCAACCTAGGAGAACGAAACTTGGGCATCCAAGTTTGATTGGTGTACTGCTCATTACTTGAAGGTATCATGAAGGTCGGAAAAAAAATATATGTTTTGATTTCAGGAGACTGTGGTTTTTTGGCAGCCTACCAACGCCTTTCATTGAATGAGTTATTCGGGAGTCTCTGCTTAAGGCTACATCAAGAGGAAACAAACCTTAGAGTTAGAACGTAGAACTACTGTATTGTGTCAAGTTTCAGGAGGCTAGCACAAACAGTGTTTGATTTAGAGTTCTAACTGCATCTGTCACTATAGAAGAAAACGCAGTGAAACCTAAAAATTCAAACTCTTCCTGCAAACGAATGCTTCAACCTAGGAGAATGAAACCTGGGCATCCAAGTTTGATTGGTGTACTGCTCATTACTTGAAGTTATCATGAAGGTCGGAAAAAAAATATATGTTGTGATTTGAGGAGATGTTAGTTTTTTGAAAGCTTAACAATGCCTTTCATTGAATGTGTTATTCGCCAGTCTTTGCTTAAGGCTACATCAAGAGGAAACAAACCTTAGAGTTAGAACGTAGAACTACTGTATTGTGTCAAGTTTCAAGAGGCTAGCACAAACCGTGTTTGATTTGGAGTTCTAACTGCATCTGTCAATATAGAAGAAAACGCAGTGAAACCTAAAAATTCAAACTCTTCCTGCAAACGAATGCTTCAACCTAGGAGAACGAAACTTGGGCATCCAAGTTTGATTGGTGTACTGCTCATTACTTGAAGTTATCATGAAGGTCGGAAGAAAAAATATGTGTTGTGATTTCAGGAGACTGTAGTTTTTTGGCAGCCTACCAACGCCTTTCCTTGAATGAGTTATTCGTCAGTCTCTGCTTAAGGCTACATCAAGAGGAAACAAACCTTAGAGTTAGAACGTAGAACTACTGTATTGTGTCAAGTTTCAAGAGGCTAGCACAAACCGTGTTTGATTTAGAGTTCTAACTGCATCTGTCACTATAGAAGAAAACGCAGTGAAACCTAAAAATTCAAACTTCTCCTGCAAACGAATGCTTCAACCTAGGAGAACGAAACATGGACATCCAAGTTTGATTGGTGTACTGCTCATTACTTGAAAGTATCATGAAGGTCGGAAGAAAAAATATATGTTGTGCTTTCAGGAGACTGTAGTTTTTTGGCAGCCTACCAACGCCTTTCATTGAATGAGTTATTCGCCAGTCTCTGCTTAAGGCTACATCAAGAGGAAACAAACCTTAGAGATAGAACGTAGAACTACAGTATTGTGTCAAGTTTCAAGAAGCTACCACAAACCGTGTTTTTATTTAGAGTTCTAACTGCATCTGTCAATATAGGAGAAAAACGCAGTGAAACCTGAAAATTCAAAATGTTCCTGCAAAGGAATGCTTCAACGTAGGAGAAAGAAACTTGGGCATCCAAGTTTGATTGGTGTACTGCTCATTACTTGAAGTTATCATGAGGTCAGAAGAAAAAATATATGTTGTGATTTCAGGAGACTGTAGTTTTTTGGCAGCCTAACAATGCCTTTCATTGAATGAGTTATTCGGGAGTCTCTGTTTAAGGCTACATCAAGAGGAAACAAACCTTAGAGATAGAACGTAGAACTACTTTATTGTGTCAAGTTTCAAGAAGCTACCACAAACCGTGTTTGATTTAGAGTTCGAACTGCATCTGTCAATATAGGAGAAAACAGAGTGAAACCTAAAAATTCAAACTCTTCCTGCAAACGAATGCTTCAACCTAGGAGAACGAAACTTGGGCATCCAAGTTTGATTGGTGTACTGCTCATTACTTGAAGTTATCATGAAGGTCGGAAGAAAAAATATATGTTTTGATTTCAGGAGACTGTGGTTTTTGGCAGCCTACCAATGCCTTTCATTGAATGAGTTATTCGCCAGTCTCTTCTTAAGGCTACATCAAGAGGAAACAAACCTTAGAGTTAGAACGTGAACTACTGTATTGTGTCCAAGCTTCAGAAGCTACACAACCCCGTGTTTGATTTAGAGTCTAACTGCATCTGTCAATATAGGAGAAACGCAGTGAAACCTAAAAATTCAAACTGTTCCTGCAAACGAATGCTTCAACCTAGGAGAACGAAACTTGGGCATCCAAGTTTGATTGGTGTACTCCTCATTACTTGAAGTTATCATGAAGGTCGGAAGAAAAAATATATGTTGTGATTTACAGGAGACTGTAGTTTTTTGGCAGCCTACCAACGCCTTTCATTGAATGAGTTATTCGCCAGTCTCTGCTTAAGGCTACATCAAGAGGAAACAAACCTTAGAGATAGAACGTAGAACTACAGTATTGTGTCAAGTTTCAAGAAGCTACCACAAACCGTGTTTTATTTAGAGTTCTAACTGCATCTGTCAATATAGGAGAAAACGCAGTGAAACCTGAAAATTCAAAATGTTCCTGCAAACGAATGCTTCAACGTAGGAGAAGGAAACTTGGGCAAGCCAAGTTTTGATTGGTGTACTGCTCATTACTTGGAAGTTATCATGAAGGTCAAGAAAAAATATATGTTGTGATTTCAGGAGACTGTAGTTTTTTGGCAGCCTACCAACGCCTTTCATTGAATGAGTTATTCGCCAGTCTCTGCTTAAGGCTACATCAAGAGGAAACAAACCTAAGAGATAGAACGTAGAACTACAGTATTGTGTCAAGTTTCAAGAAGCTACCACAAACCGTGTTTTATTTAGAGTTCTAACTGCATCTGTCAATATAGGAGAAAACGCAGTGAAACCTAAAAATTCAAACTGTTCCTGCAAACGAATGCTTCAACCTAGGAGAACGAAACTTGGACATCCAAGTTTGATTGGTGTACTGGTCATTACTTGAAAGTATCATGAAGGTCGGAAGAAAAAATATATGTTTGTGATTTCAGGAGACTGTAGTTTTTTGGCAGCCTAACAATGCCTTTCATTGAATGAGTTATTCGGGAGTCTCTGCTTAAGGCTACATCAAGAGGAAACAAACCTTAGAGATAGAACGTAGAACTACTTTATTGTGTCAAGTTTCAAGAAGCTACCACAAACCGTGTTTGATTTAGAGTTCGAACTGCATCTGTCAATATAGGAGAAAACAGAGTGAAACCTAAAATTTCAAACTCTTTCTGCAAACGAGTGCTTCAACCTAGGAGAACGAAACTTGATCATCCAAGTTTGATTGGTGTACTGCTCATTACTTGAAAGTATCATGAAGGTCGGAAGAAAAAATATATGTTTTCATTTCAGGAGACTGTGGTTTTTTGGCAGCCTACCAACGCCTTTCATTGAATGAGTTATTCGCCAGTCTCTTCTTAAGGCTACATCAAGAGGAAACAAACCTTAGAGTTAGAACGTAGAACTACTGTATTGTGTCAAGTTTCAAGAGGCTAGCACAAACCGTGTTTGATTTAGAGTTCTAACTGCATCTGTCACTATAGAAGAAAACGCAGTGAAACCTAAAAATTCAAACTCTTCCTGCAAACGAATGCTTCAACCTAGGAGAACGAAACCTGGGCATCCAAGTTTGATTGGTGTACTGCTCATTACTTGAAGTTATCATGAAGGTCGGAAAAAAAATATATGTTGTGATTTCAGGAGATGTTAGTTTTTTGAAAGCTTAACAATGCCTTTCATTGAATGTGTTATTCGCCAGTCTCTGCTTAAGGCTACATCAAGAGGAAACAAACCTTAGAGTTAGAACGTAGAACTACTGTATTGTGTCAAGTTTCAAGAGGCTAGCACAAACCGTGTTTGATTTAGAGTTCTAACTGCATCTGTCAATATAGAAGAAAACGCAGTGAAACCTAAAAATTCAAACTCTTCCTGCAAACGAATGCTTCAACCTAGGAGAACGAAACTTGGGCATCCAAGTTTGATTGGTGTACTGCTCATTACTTGAAGTTATCATGAAGGTCGGAAGAAAAAATATGTGTTGTGATTTCAGGAGACTGTAGTTTTTTGGCAGCCTACCAACGCCTTTCCTTGAATGAGTTATTCGTCAGTCTCTGCTTAAGGCTACATCAAGAGGAAACAAACCTTAGAGTTAGAACGTAGAACTACTGTATTGTGTCAAGTTTCAAGAGGCTAGCACAAACCGTGTTTGATTTAGAGTTTTAACTGCATCTGTCACCATAGAAGAAAACGCAGTGAAACCTAAAAATTCAAACTTCTCCTGCAAACGAATGCTTCAACCTAAGAGAACGAAACATGGACATCCAAGTTTGATTGGTGTACTGCTCATTACTTGAAAGTATCATGAAGGTCGGAAGAAAAAATATATGTTGTGATTTCAGGAGACTGTAGTTTTTTGGCAGCCTACCAACGCCTTTCATTGAATGAGTTATTCACCAGTCTCTGCTTAAGGCTACAGTAAGAGGAACGAACCTTAGAGATAGAACGTAGAACTACAGTATTGTGTCAAGTTTCAAGAAGCTACCACAAACCGTGTTTTATTTAGAGTTCTAACTGCATCTGTCAATATAGGAGAAAACGCAGTGAAACCTGAAAATTCAAAATGTTCCTGCAAACGAATGCTTCAACGTAGGAGAAGGAAACTTGGGCATCCAAGTTTGATTGGTGTACTGCTCATTACTTGAAGTTATTATGAAGGTCAGAAGAAAAAATATATGTTGTGATTTCAGGAGACTGTAGTTTTTTGGCAGCCTACCAACGCCTTTCATTGAATGAGTTATTCGCCAGTCTCTGCTTAAGGCTACATCAAGAGGAAACAAACCTTAGAGATAGAACGTAGAACTACAGTATTGTGTCAAGTTTCAAGAAGCTACCACAAACCGTGTTTTATTTAGAGTTCTAACTGCATCTGTCAATATAGGAGAAAACGCAGTGAAACCTAAAAATTCAAACTGTTCCTGCAAACGAATGCTTCAACCTAGGAGAACGAAACTTGGACATCCAAGTTTGATTGGTGTACTGGTCATTACTTGAAAGTATCATGAAGGTCGGAAGAAAAAATATATGTTGTGATTTCAGGAGACTGTAGTTTTTTGGCAGCCTAACAATGCCTTTCATTGAATGAGTTATTCGGGAGTCTCTGCTTAAGGCTACATCAAGAGGAAACAAACCTTAGAGATAGAACGTAGAACTACTTTATTGTGTCAAGTTTCAAGAAGCTACCACAAACCGTGTTTGATTTAGAGTTCGAACTGCATCTGTCAATATAGGAGAAAACAGAGTGAAACCTAAAAATTCAAACTCTTTCTGCAAACGAGTGCTTCAACCTAGGAGAACGAAACTTGATCATCCAAGTTTGATTGGTGTACTGCTCATTACTTGAAAGTATCATGAAGGTCGGAAGAAAAAATATATGTTTTCATTTCAGGAGACTGTGGTTTTTTGGCAGCCTACCAACGCCTTTCATTGAATGAGTTATTCGCCAGTCTCTTCTTAAGGCTACATCAAGAGGAAACAAACCTTAGAGTTAGAACGTAGAACTACTGTATTGTGTCAAGTTTCAAGAGGCTAGCACAAACCGTGTTTGATTTAGAGTTCTAACTGCATCTGTCACTATAGAAGAAAACGCAGTGAAACCTAAAAATTCAAACTCTTCCTGCAAACGAATGCTTCAACCTAGGAGAACGAAACCTGGGCATCCAAGTTTGATTGGTGTACTGCTCATTACTTGAAGTTATCATGAAGGTCGGAAAAAAAATATATGTTGTGATTTCAGGAGATGTTAGTTTTTTGAAAGCTTAACAATGCCTTTCATTGAATGTGTTATTCGCCAGTCTCTGCTTAAGGCTACATCAAGAGGAAACAAACCTTAGAGTTAGAACGTAGAACTACTGTATTGTGTCAAGTTTCAAGAGGCTAGCACAAACCGTGTTTGATTTAGAGTTCTAACTGCATCTGTCAATATAGAAGAAAACGCAGTGAAACCTAAAAATTCAAACTCTTCCTGCAAACGAATGCTTCAACCTAGGAGAACGAAACTTGGGCATCCAAGTTTGATTGGTGTACTGCTCATTACTTGAAGTTATCATGAAGGTCGGAAGAAAAAATATGTGTTGTGATTTCAGGAGACTGTAGTTTTTTGGCAGCCTACCAACGCCTTTCCTTGAATGAGTTATTCGTCAGTCTCTGCTTAAGGCTACATCAAGAGGAAACAAACCTTAGAGTTAGAACGTAGAACTACTGTATTGTGTCAAGTTTCAAGAGGCTAGCACAAACCGTGTTTGATTTAGAGTTTTAACTGCATCTGTCACCATAGAAGAAAACGCAGTGAAACCTAAAAATTCAAACTTCTCCTGCAAACGAATGCTTCAACCTAAGAGAACGAAACATGGACATCCAAGTTTGATTGGTGTACTGCTCATTACTTGAAAGTATCATGAAGGTCGGAAGAAAAAATATATGTTGTGATTTCAGGAGACTGTAGTTTTTTGGCAGCCTACCAACGCCTTTCATTGAATGAGTTATTCACCAGTCTCTGCTTAAGGCTACAGTAAGAGGAACGAACCTTAGAGATAGAACGTAGAACTACAGTATTGTGTCAAGTTTCAAGAAGCTACCACAAACCGTGTTTTATTTAGAGTTCTAACTGCATCTGTCAATATAGGAGAAAACGCAGTGAAACCTGAAAATTCAAAATGTTCCTGCAAACGAATGCTTCAACGTAGGAGAAGGAAACTTGGGCATCCAAGTTTGATTGGTGTACTGCTCATTACTTGAAGTTATCATGAAGGTCAGAAGAAAAAATATATGTTGTGATTTCAGGAGACTGTAGTTTTTTGGCAGCCTACCAACGCCTTTCATTGAATGAGTTATTCGCCAGTCTCTGCTTAAGGCTACATCAAGAGGAAACAAACCTTAGAGATAGAACGTAGAACTACTGTATTGTGTCAAGTTTCAAGAAGCTACCACAAACCGTGTTTGATTTAGAGTTCTAACTGCATCTGTCAATATAGGAGAAAACGCAGTGAAACCTAAAAATTCAAACTGTTCCTGCAAACGAATGCTTCAACCTAGGAGAACGAAACCTGGGCATCCAAGTTTGATTGGTGTACTGGTCATTACTTGAAAGTATCATGAAGGTCGTAAGAAAAAATATATGTTGTGATTTCAGGAGACTGTAGTTTTTTGGCAGCCTAACAATGCCTTTCATTGAATGAGTTATTCGGGAGTCTCTGCTTAAGGCTACATCAAGAGGAAACAAACCTTAGAGATAGAACGTAGAACTACTTTATTGTGTCAAGTTTCAAGAAGCTACCACAATCCGTGTTTGATTTCGAGTTCGAACTGCATCTGTCAATATAGGAGAAAACAGAGTGAAACCTAAAAATTCAAACTCTTCCTGCAAACGAATGCTTCAACCTAGGAGAACGAAACTTGGGCATCCAAGTTTGATTGGTGTACTGCTCATTACTTGAAAGTATCATGAAGGTCGGAAGAAAAAATATATGTTTTGATTTCAGGAGACTGTGGTTTTTTGGCAGCCTATCAACGCCTTTCATTGAATGAGTTATTCGCCAGTCTCTTCTTAAGGCTACATCAAGAGGAAACAAACCTTAGAGTTAGAACGTAGAACTACTGTATTGTGTCAAGTTTCAAGAGGCTAGCAAAAAACCGTGTTTGATTTAGAGTTCTAACTGCATCTGTCACTATAGAAGAAAACGCAGTGAAACCTACAAATTCAAACTCTTCCTGCAAACGAATGCTTCAACCTAGGAGAACGAAACCTGGGCATCCAAGTTTGATTGGTGTACTGCTCATTACTTGAAGTTATCATGAAGGTCGGAAAAAAAATATATGTTGTGATTTCAGGAGATGTTAGTTTTTTGAAAGCTTAACAATGCCTTTCATTGAATGTGTTATTCGCCAGTCTCTGCTAAAGGCTACATCAAGAGGAAACAAACCTTAGAGTTAGAACGTAGAACTACAGTATTGTGTCAAGTTTCAAGAAGCTACCACAAACCGTGTTTTATTTAGAGTTCTAACTGCATCTGTCAATATAGGAGAAAACGCAGTGAAACCTGAAAATTCAAAATGTTCCTGCAAACGAATGCTTCAACGTAGGAGAACGAAACTTGGGCATCCAAGTTTGATTGGTGTACTGCTCATTACTTGAAGTTATCATGAAGGTCGGAAGAAAAAATATATGTTGTGATTTCAGGAGACTGTAGTTTTTTGGCAGCCTACCAACGCCTTTCATTGAATGAGTTATTCGCCAGTCTCTGCTTAAGGCTACATCAAGAGGAAACAAACCTTAGAGATAGAACGTAGAACTACAGTATTGTGTCAAGTTTCAAGAAGCTACCACAAACCGTGTTTGATTTAGAGTTCTAACTGCATCTGTCAATATAGGAGAAAACGCAGTGAAACCTAAAAATTCAAACTGTTCCTGCAAACGAATGCTTCAACCTAGGAGAACGAAACTTGGACATCCAAGTTTGATTGGTGTACTGGTCATTACTTGAAAGTATCATGAAGGTCGGAAGAAAAAATATATGTTGTGATTTCAGGAGACTGTAGTTTTTTGGCAGCCTAACAATGCCTTTCATTGAATGAGTTATTCGGGAGTCTCTGCTTAAGGCTACATCAAGAGGAAACAAACCTTAGAGATAGAACGTAGAACTACTTTATTGTGTCAAGTTTCAAGAAGCTACCACAAACCGTGTTTGATTTAGAGTTCGAAATACATCTGTCAATATAGGAGAAAACAGAGTGAAACCTAAAAATTCAAACTCTTCCTGCAAACGAATGCTTCAACCTAGGAGAACGAAACTTGGGCATCCAAGTTTGATTGGTGTACTGCTCATTACTTGAAAGTATCATGAAGGTCGGAAGAAAAAATATATGTTTTGATTTCAGGAGACTGTCGTTTTTTGGCAGCCTACCAACGCCTTTCATTGAATGAGTTATTCGCCAGTCTCTTCTTAAGGCTACATCAAGAAGAAACAAACCTTAGAGTTAGAACGTAGAACTACTGTATTGTGTCAAGTTTCAAGAGGCTAGCACAAACCGTGTTTGATTTAGAGTTCTAACTGCATCTGTCAATATAGAAGAAAACGCAGTGAAACCTAAAAATTCAAACTCTTCCTGCAAACGAATGCTTCAACCTAGGAGAACAAAACCTGGGCATCCAAGTTTGATTGGTGTACTGCTCATTACTTGAAGTTATCATGAAGGTCGGAAAAAAAATATATGTTGTGATTTCAGGAGATGTTAGTTTTTTGAAAGCTTAACAATGCCTTTCATTGAATGTGTTATTCGCCAGTCTCTGCTTAAGGCTACATCAAGAGGAAACAAACCTTAGAGTTAGAACGTAGAACTACTGTATTGTGTCAAGTTTCAAGAGGCTAACACAAACCGTGTTTGATTTAGAGTTCTAACTGCATCTGTCAATATAGAAGAAAACGCAATGAAACCTAAAAATTCAAACTCTTCCTGCAAACGAATGCTTCAACCTAGGAGAACGAAACTTGGGCATCCAAGTTTGATTGGTGTACTGCTCATTACTTGAAGTTATCATGAAGGTCGGAAGAAAAAATATATGTTGTGATTTCAGGAGACTGTAGTTTTTTGGCAGCCTACCAACGCCTTTCATTGAATGAGTTATTCGCCAGTCTCTGCTTAAGGCTACATCAAGAGGAAACAAACCTTAGAGATAGAACCTAGAACTACAGTATTGTGTCAAGTTTCAAGAAGCTACCACAAACCGTGTTTTATTTAGAGTTCTAACTGCATCTGTCAATATAGGAGAAAACGCAGTGAAACCTGAAAATTCAAAATGTTCCTGCAAACGAATGCTTCAACGTAGGAGAAGGAAACTTGGGCATCCAAGTTTGATTGGTGTACTGCTCATTACTTGAAGTTATCATGAAGGTCAGAAGAAAAAATATATGTTGTGATTTCAGGAGACTGTAGTTTTTTGGCAGCCTACCAACGCCTTTCATTGAATGAGTTATTCGCCAGTCTCTGCTTAAGGCTACATCAAGAGGAAACAAACCTTAGAGATAGAACGTAGAACTACTGTATTGTGTCAAGTTTCAAGAAGCTACCACAAACCGTGTTTGATTTAGAGTTCTAACTGCATCTGTCACTATAGAAGAAAACGCAGTGAAACCTAAAAATTCAAACTTCTCCTGCAAACGAATGCTTCAACCTAGGAGAACGAAACATCGACATCCATGTTTGATTGGTGTACTGCTCATTAGTTGAAAGTATCATGAAGGTCGGAAGAAAAAATATATGTTGTGATTTCAGGAGACTGTAGTTTTTTGGCAGCCTACCAACGCCTTTCATTGAATGAGTTATTCGCCAGTCTCTGCTTAAGGCTACATCAAGAGGAAACAAACCTTAGAGATAGAACGTAGAACTACAGTATTGTGTCAAGTTTCAAGAAGCTACCACAAACCGTGTTTTATTTAGAGTTCTAACTGCATCTGTCAATATAGGAGAAAACGCAGTGAAACCTAAAAATTCAAACTGTTCCTGCAAACGAATGCTTCAACCTAGGAGAACGAAACTTGGACATCCAAGTTTGATTGGTGTACTGGTCATTACTTGAAAGTATCATGAAGGTCGGAAGAAAAAATATATGTTGTGATTTCAGGAGACTGTAGTTTTTTGGCAGCCTAACAATGCCTTTCATTGAATGAGTTATTCGGGAGTCTCTGCTTAAGGCTACATCAAGAGGAAACAAACCTTAGAGATAGAACGTAGAACTACTTTATTGTGTCAAGTTTCAAGAAGCTACCACAAACCGTGTTTGATTTAGAGTTCGAACTGCATCTGTCAATATAGGAGAAAACAGAGTGAAACCTAAAATTCAAACTCTTTCTGCAAACGAGTGCTTCAACCTAGGAGAACGAAACTTGATCATCCAAGTTTGATTGGTGTACTGCTCATTACTTGAAAGTATCATGAAGGTCGGAAGAAAAAATATATGTTTTCATTTCAGGAGACTGTGGTTTTTTGGCAGCCTACCAACGCCATTCATTGAATGAGTTATTCGCCAGTCTCTTCTTAAGGCTACATCAAGAGGAAACAAACCTTAGAGTTAGAACGTAGAACTACTGTATTGTGTCAAGTTTCAAGAGGCTAGCACAAACCGTGTTTGATTTAGAGTTCTAACTGCATCTGTCACTATAGAAGAAAACGCAGTGAAACCTAAAAATTCAAACTCTTCCTGCAAACGAATGCTTCAACCTAGGAGAACGAAACCTGGGCATCCAAGTTTGATTGGTGTACTGCTCATTACTTGAAGTTATCATGAAGGTCGGAAAAAAAATATATGTTGTGATTTCAGGAGATGTTAGTTTTTGAAAGCTTAACAATGCCTTTCATTGAATGTGTTATTCGCCAGTCTCTGCTTAAGGCTACATCAAGAGGAAACAAACCTTAGAGTTAGAACGTAGAACTACTGTATTGTGTCAAGTTTCAAGAGGCTAGCACAAACCGTGTTTGATTTAGAGTTCTAACTGCATCTGTCAATATAGAAGAAAACGCAGTGAAACCTAAAAATTCAAACTCTTCCTGCAAACGAATGCTTCAACCTAGGAGAACGAAACTTGGGCATCCAAGTTTGATTGGTGTACTGCTCATTACTTGAAGTTATCATGAAGGTCGGAAGAAAAAATATGTGTTGTGATTTCAGGAGACTGTAGTTTTTGGCAGCCTACCAACGCCTTTCCTTGAATGAGTTATTCGTCAGTCTCTGCTTAAGGCTACATCAAGAGGAAACAAACCTTAGAGTTAGAACGTAGAACTACTGTATTGTGTCAAGTTTCAAGAGGCTAGCACAAACCGTGTTTGATTTAGAGTTTTAACTGCATCTGTCACCATAGAAGAAAACGCAGTGAAACCTAAAAATTCAAACTTCTCCTGCAAACGAATGCTTCAACCTAAGAGAACGAAACATGGACATCCAAGTTTGATTGGTGTACTGCTCATTACTTGAAAGTATCATGAAGGTCGGAAGAAAAAATATATGTTGT
>NW_027515895.1:0-69112 GCF_048772815.1 Callospermophilus lateralis
TTTCTTAGAAGCTTGGCCACCCCTCAAAATGAAAGTGCTTTTCCATAGTCTGTGCCTAGGGCTACTTGAAGAGGAAACAAACCATAGAGACAAAACTGAGAACTCCTTTATTTTTATCAGGTTTCAAAGAGCTACTACAAACCATGTTGTATTTAGAGTTCCAAATTCATCTATCTATATAAGAGAGAACAAAGTGAAACCTAAAAATAAAAACTGCTATTGTAAACGAACGCATTAACGGAGAATAACAAAATTTGGTGAGCCAATTGGGATTTGTGTACTTGTCATTACCACCACTTATCATCAAGATTGGGTGAAAAAGTATTTGCTGGTATTTCGGAAACTCGTAATTTCTTGGAAGCTTGGCAACCCTTTTAATGAAAGTGCTTTTCCTCAGTCTCTGCTTAGGGCTACTTGAAGAGGAAAGAAAACATAGAGACAGAGTGAAACCTAAAAATAAAAACTGCTACTGTAAACGAACGCTTCAAACTAGAAGAACAAAATTTGGTGAGTCAAGTGGGATTTCTGTACTGATCATTACCACCAAGTATCATCAAAATTGGGTGAAAAAATATTTGCTGGTATTTAGAAAACTCATTATTTCTTAGAGGCTTGGCAACCCCTCTCAATTAAAGTGCTTTTCCACAGTCTGTGCCTAGGGCAACTTTAAGAGGATACAAACCATAGAGATAAAACTGAGAACTCCTTTATTTTGTCAAGTTTCAAAGAGCTACTACAAACCATGTTGTATTTAGAGTTCCAAATTCATCTATCTATATAGAAGTGAACAGAGTGAAACCTAAATATAAAAACTGCTACTGTAGACGAACGCTTCAACCTAGAAGAACAAAATTTGGTGAGCCAAGTGGGATTTGTGTACTTGTCATTACCACCAAGTATCATCAAGATTGGGTGAAAAAATATTTGCTGGTATTTCGAAAACTCATTATTTCTTAGAGGCTTGGCAACCCTTCTCAATGAAACTGCTTTTCCACAATCTGTGCCTAGGGCTACTTGAAGAGGAAACAACCATAGAGACAAAACTGAGAACTCCTTTATTTTGTCAAGTTTCAAAGAGCTACTACAAACCATGTTGGATTTAGAGTTCCAAATTCATCTATCTATATAGGTGAGAACAGAGGGAAACCTAAAATATAAACTGCTACTGTAAACGAACGCTTCAACCTAAAAGAGCAAAATTTGGTGAGCCAAGTGGGAATTGTGTACTTGTCATTACCACCAAGTATCATCAAGATTGGGTGAAAAAATATTTGCTGGTATTTCGGTAACTCGTTATTTCTTAGAAGCTTGGCAACCCCTCTCAATGAAAGTGCTTTTCCACAGATTGTGCCTAGGGCTACTTGAAAGGGAAACAAAACATAGAGAAAAAACTCAGAACTCCTTTATTTTGTCAAGTTTCAAAGAGCTACTACAAACCATGTTGGATTTAGAGTTCCATATTAATCTATCTATATAAGAGAGAACAGAGTGAAACCTAAATATAAAAATTTCTAATGTAGACAAACGCTTATACGTAGAAGAACAAAATTTGGTGAGCCAAGTGGGATTTGTGGACTGATCATTACCACCACGTATCATCAAGATTGGGTGAAAAAGTATTTGCTGGTATTTCTGAAACTCGTAATTTCTTGGAAGCTTGGCAACTCCTTTCAATGAAAGTGCTTTTACACAGTATCTGCTTAGGGCTACTTTAAGAGGAAATAAATCAAAGAGACAAAACTTAGAACTACTTTTTTGTCAAGTTTCAAAGAGCTACTACAAACCATGTTGGATTTAGAGTTCCAAATTCAGCTATCTTATCGGAGAGAGCAGAGGGAAACCTCAAAATATAAACTGCTACTGTAAACGAACGCTTCAAACTAGAAGAACACAATTTGGTGAGTCAAGTGGGAATTGTGTACTGATCATTACCACCAAGTATCATCAAGATTGGGTGAAAAAATATTTGCTGGTATTTCGGTAACTCGTTATTTCTTGGAAGCTTGGCAACCCCTTTCAATGAAAGTGCTTTTCCACAGTATGTGCCTAAGGCTACTTGAAGATTAAACAAACCATAGAGACAAAACTGAGAACACTTTTTATTTTGTCAAGTTTCAAAGAGCTACTACAAACCAGGTTGGATTTAGAGTTCCAAATTCATCTATCTATATAGAAGAGAAAAGAGTGAAACCTAAATATAAAAACTTCTCCTGTTGACGAACGATTCAACCTAGAAGAACAAAATTTGGTGAGCCACTTGGGATTTGTGTACTTGTCATTACCACCACCTACCATCAAGATTATGTGAAAAAGTATTTGCTGGTATTTCGGAAACTCGTATTTCTTGGAAAATTGGCAACTCCTTTCAATGAAAGTGCTTTTCCACAGTCTCTGCTTAGGGCTACTTGAAGAGGAACAAATCAAAGGGACAAAACTGAGAACTACATTTTTGTCAAGTTTCAAAGAGCTACTAAAAACCATGTTGGATTTAAAGTTCCAAATTCAGCTATCTATATAGGAGAGAACAGAGGGAAACCTGAAAATATAAACTGCTACTTAAGGAACGCTTCAAACTAGAAGAACACAATTTGGTGAGTCAAGTGACATTTGTGTACAGATCATTACCACCAAGTATCATCAAGATTTTGTGAAAAAATATTTGCTGGTATTTCGGAAACTCGCTATTTTCTTGTAAGCTTGGCAACCCCTTTCAAGGAAAGTGCTTTTCCAGACTCTGTGCATAGGGCTACTTGAAGAGGAAAAAAAACCATAGAGACAAACTGATAACTCCTTTATTTTGTCAAGTTTCAAAGAGCTACTAAAAACCATGTTGGATTTAGAGTTCCAAATTCATCGATCTATATAGGAGAGAACAAAGTGAAACCTAAAAATAAAAACTGCTACAGTAAACGAACGGTTCAACCTAGAAGAACAAAATTTGGTGAGCCAAGTGGGATTTGTGTACTTGTCATTACCACCACCTATCATCAAGATTGGGTGAAAAAGTATTTGCTGCTATTTTGAAAACTCGTAATTTCTTGGAATCTTGGCAACTCCTTTCAATAAAAGTGCTTTTCCACAGTCTCTGCTTAGGGCTACTTGAAGAGGAAACAAATCATAGAGACAAAACTGAGAACTAGTTTTATTTGACAAGTTTCAAAGAGGAACTACAAACCATGTTGGATTTAGATTTCCAAATTTAGCTATCTATATAGGAGAGAACAGAGGGAAACCTAAAAGTATAAAGTGGTACTGTATAAACGAACACTTCAAACTAGAAGAACAAAATTTGTTGAATCAAGTGGAATTTCTGTACCGATCATTACCACCAAGTATCATCAAGATTGGGTGAAAAAATATTTGCTGGTATTTCGGAAACTCATTATTTCTTTAAGATTGGCAACCCCTCTCAATGAAAGTGCTTTTCCACAGTCTGTGCCTAGGTCTACTTGAAGAGGAAACAAACCATAGAGACAAAAGTGAGAACTACTTTATTTTGTCAAGTTTCAAAGAGCTACTACAAACCATGTTGCATTTAGAGTTATATATTCATCTATCTATATAAGACAGAACAGAGTGAAACCTAAATATAAAATATTGCTACTGTAGACGAACGTTTAAACCTAGAAGAAAAAAAAATTGGTGAGCCAAGTGGGATTTGTGGACTGATCATTACCACCAAGTATCATCAAGATTGGGTGAAAAAATATTTGCTGGTATTTCGTAAACTCGTTATTTCTAAGAAGCTTGGCAACCCCTCTCAATTAAAGTGCTTTTCCACAGTGTGTGCATAGGGCTAATAGAAGAGGAAAAAACCATTGAGACAAAACTGAGAACTCCTTTATTTTGTCAAGTTTCAAAGAGCTACTACAAACCATGTTGGATTTAGAGTTCCAAATTCAGCTACCTATATAGGAGAGAACAAAGGGAAACCTAAAAATATAAAGTGGTACTGTATAAATGAACGCTTCAAACTAGAAGAACAAAATTTGTTGAATCAAGTTGAATTTCTTTACCGATCATAACCACCAAGTATCATCAAGTTTGGGTGAAAAAATATTTGCTGGTTTATCGGAAACTCATTATTTCTTGGAAGCTTGGCAACCCCTTTCAATGAAAGTGCTTTTCCACAGTCTGTGCCTAGGGCTATTTGAAGAGGAAACAAACCATAGAGACAAATGTGAGAACTACTTTATTTTGTCAAGTTTCAAAGAGCTACTACAAACCATGATTGAATTAGAGTTCCAAATTCATCTATGTGTATAAGAGAGAACAGATTGAAACCAATAATTAAAACTGCTACCGTAATGAACGCTTAAACCTAGAAGAAAAAAATTTGGTAAGCCAAGTGGGATTTGTGTACTTGTCATTACCACCATGTGTCATCCAGATTGGGTGAAAAAATATTTGCTGGTATTTCGTAAACTCGTTATTTCTAAGAAGCTTGGCAACCCCTCTCAATTAAAGTGCTTTTCCACAGTGTGTGCCTAGGGCTAATAGAAGAGGAAAAAGCCATTGAGACAAAACTGAGAACTCCTTTATTTTGTCAAGTTTCAAAGAGCTACTACAAAACATGTTGGATTTAGAGTTCCAAATTCATCTATCTATATTGGAGAGTACAGAGTGAAACCTACATATAAAAACTGCTACTGTAGACGAACGCTTCAACCTAGAAGAACACAATTTGGTGAGCCAAGTGGGATTTGTGGACTGATCATTACCACCAATATCATCAAGATTAGGTGAAAAAATATTTGCTGGTATTTCGGAAACTTGTTATTTCTTAGAAGCTTGGCTACCCTCTCAATGAAAGTGCTTTTCACAGTCTGTGCATAGGGCTACTTGTAGAGGAAATAAACCATAGAGACAAAACTGAGAACTACATTATTTTGTCAAGGTTCAAAGAGCTACTACAAACCATGTTGGATTTAGAGTTCCAAATTCATCTATCTATATAGAGGAGAACAGAGTAAACCTACATATAAAAAATACTACTGTAGATGAACGCTTCAACCTAGAAGAACACAATTTGGTCATCCAAGTGGGTTTTTTGTACTGATCATTACCAACACGTATCATCAATATTGGGTGAGAAAATATGTGCTGGTATTTCGGAAAATCGTAATTTCTGGAAAGCTTGATAACCCCTCTCAATAAAAGTGCTTTTCCACAGTCTATGCCTAGGGCTACTTGAAGAGGAAACAAACCATAGAGACAAAACTGAGAACTCCTTTATTTTGTCAAGTTTCAAAGAGCTACTACAAACCATGTTGGATTTAGAGTTCCAAATTCATCTATCTATATAAGAGAGAACAGAGTGAAACCTAAAAATAAAAACTGCTACTGTAAACGAACGCTTCAAACTAGAAGAACAAAATTTGGTTAGCCATGTGGGATTTGTGTACTTGTCATTACCACCAAGTATCATCAAGACTGGGTGAAAAAATATTTTCTGGTATTTCGGAAACCCGTAATTTCTTGGAAGCTTGGCAACCCCTTTCAATGAAAGTGCTTTTCCACAGACTCTGCTTAGGGCTACTTGAAGAGGAAACAAATCATAGAGACAAAACTGAGAACTCCTTTATTTTGTCAAGTTTCAAAGAGCTACTACAAACCATGTTGGTTTTAGAGTTCCAAATTCATCTATCTATATAGGAGAGAACAGATTGAAACCTACATATAAAAACTGGTACTGTAGACGAACGCTTAAACTTAGAAGAACAAAATTCGGTGGGCCAAGTGGGATTTGTGGACTGATCATTACCACCAATATCATCAAGATTGGGTGAAAAAATATTTGCTGGTATTTCGGAAACTCGTTATTTCTTAGAAGCTTGGCATACCCTCTCATGAAAGTGCTTTTCCACAGTCTGTGCTTAGGGATACTTGAAGAGGAAACAAACCATAGAGACAAAACTGAGAACTCCTTTATTTGTCAAGTTTCAAAGAGCTACTACAAACCATGTTGGATTTAGAATTCCAAATTCATCTATCTATAAAGGAGAGAACAGAATGAAACCTAAAAATGAAAACTGCTACTGTAAACGAAAGCTTCAAACTAGAAGAACAAAATTTGGTGAGCTAAGTGGAATTTGTGTACTTGTCATTACCACCATGTATCATCCAGATTGGGTGAAAAAAATATTTGCCGGTATTTTGGAAACTCGTAATTTCTTGGAAGCTTGGCAACCCCTTTCAATGAAAGTGCTTTTCCACAGTCTCTGCTTAGGTCTACTTGAAGAGGAAACAAACCATAGAGACAAAACTGAGAACTCCTTTATTTTGTCAAGTTTCAAAGAGCTACTACAAACCATGTTGGATTTCGAGTTCCAAATTCATCTATCTATATTGGAGAGTACAGAGTGAAACCTAAATATAAAAACTGCTAGTGTAGACGAACGCTCTAACCTGGAAGAACACAATTTGGTGAGCCAAGTGGGATTTGTGTACTGATCATTACCACCAAGTATCATCAAGATTGGGTGAAAAAATATTTGCTGGTATTTCGGAAACTTGTTATTTCTTAGAAGCTTGGCTACCCCTCCCAATGAAAGTGCTTTTCCACAGTCTGTGCATAGGGCTACTTGTAGAGGAAATAAACCATAGAGACAAAACTGAGAACTAAATTATTTTGTCAAGGTTCAAAGAGCTAATACAAATCATGTTGGATTTAGAGTTCCAAATTTATCTATCTATATAGAAGAGAACAGAGTAAAACCTACATATAAAAAATACTACTGTAGATGAACGCTTCAACCTAGAAGAACACAATTTGGTCAGCCAAGTGGGTTTTTTGTACTGATCATTACCAACACGTATCTTCAATATTGGGTGAAAAAATATGTGCTGGTATTTCGGAAAATCGTAATTTCTGGGAAGCTTGATAACCCGTCTCAATAAAAGTGCTTTTCCACAGTAAGTGCCTAGGGATACTTGAAGAGGAAACAAACCATAGAGACAAAACTGAGAACTCCTTTATTTTGTCAAGTTTCAAAGAGCTACTGCAAACCATGTTGGATTTAGAGTTCCAAATTCATCTATCTATATAAGAGAGAACAGAGTGAAACCTAAAAATAAAAACTGCTACTGTAAACGAACGCTTCAACCTAGAAGAACAAAATTTGGTTAGCCAAGTGGGATTTGTGTACTTGTCATTACCACCAAGTATCATCAAGACTGGGTGAAAAAATATTTGCTGGTATTTCGGAAACACGTAATTTCTTGGAAGCTTGGCAACCCCTTTCAATGAAAGTGCTTTCCACAGACTCTGCTTAGGGCTACTTGAAGAGGAAACAAATCATAGAGACAAAACTGAGAACTCCTTAATTTTGTCAAGTTTCAAAGAGCTACTACAAACCATGTTGGTTTTAGAGTTCCAAATTCATCTATCTATGTAAGAGAGAATAGAGGGAAACCAAAAAATATAAACTGCTACTGTAAACGAAAGCTTAAAACTAGAAGAACAAAATTTGGTGTGCCAAGTGTTATTTGTGTACCGATCATTACCACCAAGTATCATCAAATTGGGTGAAAAAATATTTGCTGGTATTTCGGAAACTCGTTATTTTTTGGAAGATTGGCAACCCCTCTCAATGAAAGTCCTTTTCCACAGTCTGTGCCTAGGGCTACTTGATGAGGAAATAAACCATAGAGACAAAACTGAGAACTACTTTCTTTTGACAAGTTTCAAAGAGCTACTACAAACCATGTTGAATTTAGAGTTCCTATTTCATCTATCTATATAGAAGAGAACAGAGTGAAACCTACATATAAAAACTGCTACTATAGACGAATGCTTCAACCTAGAAGAACACAATTTGGTCAGCCAAGTGGGTTTTTTGTACTGATCATTACCACCACGTATCATCAAGATTGGGTTAAAAAATATTTGCTGGTATTTCGGAAACTCGTAATTTCTTGGAAGCTTGGCAACCCCTTTCAATGAAACTGCTTTTCCACAGTCTCTGCTTACGGCTACTTGAAGAGGAAACAACCAAAGAGATAAAACTGAGAACTATTTTATTTTGTCACGTTTCAAAGAGCTACTACAAACCATGTTGGATTTAGAATTCCAAATTCATTTATCTATAAAGGAGAGAACAGAATGAAACCTAAAAATAAAAACTGCTACTGTAAATGAAAGCTTCAACCTAGAAGAACAAAATTTGGTGAGCTAAGTGGAATTTGTGTACTTGTCATTACCACCATGTATCATCCAGATTGGGTGAAAAAATATTTGCCGGTATTTTGGAAACTCGTAATTTCTTGGAAGCTTGGCAACCCTTTCAATGAAAGTGCTTTTACACAGTCTCTGCATAGGTCTACTTGAAGAAGAAACAAACCATAGAGACAAAACTGAGAACTCCTTTATTTTGTCAAGTTTCAAAGAGCTACTACAAACCATGTTGGATTTAGAATTCCAAATTCATCTATCTATATTGGAGAGGACAGAGTGAAACCTAAATATAAAAACTGCTACTCTAGACGAACGCTCCAACCTAGAAGAACACAATTTGGTGAGCCAAGTGGGATTTGTGTACTGATCATTACCACCAAGTATCATCAAGATTGGGTGAAAAAATATTTGCTGGTATTTCGGAAACTCGTTATTTCGTAGAAGATTGGCAACCCCTCTCAATGAAAGTGCTTTTCCACAGTCTGTGCATAGGGCTACTTGTAGAGGAAGTAAACCATAGAGACAAAACTGAGAACTACATTATTTTGTCAAGGTTCAAAGAGCTACTACAAACCATGTTGGATTTAGAGTTCCAAATTCATCTATCTATATAGAAGAGAACAGAGTAAAACCTACATATAAAAAATACTATTGTAGATGAACGCTTCAACCTAGAAGAACACAATTTGGTCAGCCAAGTGGGTTTTTTGTACTGATCATTACCAACACGTATCATCAAGATTGGGTGAAAAAATATGTGCTGGTATTTCGGAAAATCGTAATTTCTGGGAAGCTTGACAACCCCTCTCAATAAAAGTGCTTTTCCACAGTCTATGCCTAGGGCTACTTGAAGAGGAAACAAACCATAGAGACAAAACTGAGAACTCCTTTATTTTGTCAAGTTTCAAAGAGCTACTACAAACCATGTTGGATTTAGAGTTCCAAATTCAGCTGTCTATATAGGAGAGAACAGAGGGAAACCTAAAAATATAAACTGCTACTGTAAACGAACGCTTCAACCTAGAAGAACACAATTTGGTGAGCCAAGTGAAATTTGTGTCCTGATCATTACCACCACGTATCATTAAGATTGGGTGAAAAAACATTTGCTGGTATTTCGAAAACTCATTATTTCTTAGAAGCTTGGCAACCACTCTCAATGAAAGTGGTTTTCCCTGTCTGTGCCTAGGGCTACTTAAAGAGGAAACAAACCTTAAAGACAAAACTGAGAACTCCTTTATTCCGTCAAGTTTCAAAGAGCTACTACAAACCATGTTGGATTTAGAGTTCCAAATTCATATATCTATGTAAGAGAGAACAGAGTGAAACCTAAAAATAAAAACTGCTACTCTAAACGAACGCTTCAACCTAGAAGAACAAAATTTGGTTAGCCAAGTGGGATTTGTGTACTTGTCATTACCACCAAGTATCATGAAGACTGGGTGAAAAAATATTTGCTGGTATTTCGGAAACACGTAATTTCTTGGAAGCTTGGCAACCCCTTTCAATGAAAGTGCTTTTCCACAGACTCTGCTTAGGGCTACTTGAAGAGGAAACAAATCATAGAGACAAAACTGAGAACTCCTTTATTTTGTCAAGTTTCAAAGAGCTACTACAAACCATGTTGGTTTTAGAGTTCCAAATTCATCTATCTATATAGGAGAGACCAGAGGGAAACCTAAAAATATAAACTGCTACTGTAAACGAACGCTTAAAACTAGAAGAACAAAATTTGGTGCGCCAAGTGGGATTTGTGTACAGATCATTACCACCAAGTATCATCAAATTGGGTGAAAAAATATTTGCTGGTATTTCGGAAACACGGAATTTCTTTGAAGCTTGGCAACCCCTTTCAATGAAAGTGCTTTTCCACAGACTCTGCTTAGGGCTACTTGAAGAGGAAACAAATCATAGAGACAAAACTGAGAACTCCTTTATTTTGTCAAGTTTCAAAGAGCTACTACAAACCATGTTGGTTTTAGAGTTCCAAATTCATCTATCTATATAGGAGAGACCAGAAGGAAACCTAAAAATAAAAACTGCTACTGTAAACGAACGCTTCAACCTAGAAGAACACAGATTGGTGCGCCAAGTGGGATTTGTGTACTGATCATTACCACCAAGTGTCATCAAATTGGGTGAAAAAATATTTGCTGGTATTTCGGAAACTCGTTATTTTTTGGAAGCTTGGCAACCCCTCTCATTGAAAGTCCTTTTCCACAGTCTGTGCCTAGGGCTAGTTGATGAGGAAATAAACCATAGAGACAAAACTGAGAACTACTTTCTTTTGACAAGTTTCAAAGAGCTACTACAAACCATGTTGAATTTAGAGTTCCTAATTCATCTATCTATATAGAAGAGAACACAGTGAAACCTACATATAAAAACTGCTACTATAGACGAATGCTTCAACCTAGAAGAACACAATTTGGTCAGCCAAGTGGGTTTTTTGTACTGATCATTACCACCACGTATCATCAAGATTGGGTGAAAAAATATTTGCTGGTATTTCGGAAACTCGTAATTTCTTGGAAGCTTGGCAACCCCTTTCAATGAAACTGCTTTTCCACAGTCTCTGCTTACGGCTACTTGAAGAGGAAACAAACCATAGAGATAAAACTGAGAACTCCTTTATTTTGTCAAGTTTCAAAGAGCTACTAAAAACCATGTTGGATTTAGAATTCCAAATTCATCTATCTATAAAGGAGACAACAGAATGAAACCTAAAAATAAAAACTGCTACTGTAAACGAAAGCTTCAAACTAGAAGAACAAAATTTGGTGAGCTAAGTGGAATTTGTGTACTTGTCATTACCACCATGTATCATCCAGATTGGGTGAAAAAATATTTGCCGGTATTTTGGAAACTCGTAATTTCTTGGAAGCTTTGCAACCCCTTTCAATGAAGTGCTTTTCCACAGTCTCTGCTTAGGTCTACTTGAAGAGGAAACAAACCATAGAGACAAAACTGAGAACTCCTTTATTTTGTCAAGTTTCAAAGAGTTACTACAAACCATGTTGGATTTAGAGTTCCAAATTCATCTATCTATATTGGAGAGTGCAGAGTGAAACCTAAATATAAAAACTGCTACTCTAGACGAACGCTCCATCCTAGAAGAACACAATTTGGTGAACCAAGTGGGATTTGTGTTCTGATCATTACCACCAAGTATCATCAAGTTTGGGTGAAAAAATATTTGCTGGTATTTCGGAAACTTGTTATTTCTTAGAAGCTTGGCTACCCCTCTCAATGAAAGTGCTTTTCCACAGTCTGTGCTTAGGGCTACTTGTAGAGGAAATAAACCATAGAGACAAAACTGAGAACTACATTATTTTGTCAAGGTTCAAAGAGCTACTACAAACCATGTTGGATTTAGAGTTCCAAATTCATCTATCTATATAGAAGAGAACAGAGTAAAACCTACATATAAAAAATACTACTGTAGATGAACGCTTCAACCTAGAAGAACACAATTTGGTCAGCCAAGTGGGTTTTTTATACTGATCATTACCAACGCGTATCATCAAGATTGGGTGAAAAAATATTTGCTGGTATTTCGGAAAAACGTAATTTCTGGGAAACTTGTCAGCCCCTCTCAATAAAAGTGCTTTTCCACAGTCTATGTCTAGGGCTACTTGAAGAGGAAACAAACCATAGAGACAAAACTGAGAACTCCTTTATTTTGTCAAGTTTCAAAGAGCTACTACAAACCATGTTGGATTTAGAGTTCCAAATTCAGCTGTCTATATAGGAGAGAACAGAGGGAAACTTAAAAATATAAACTGCTACTGTAAACGAACGCTTCAACCTAGAAGAACAAAATTTGGTGGGCCAAGTGGGATTTGTGGACTGATCATTACCACCAATATCATCAAGATTGGGTGAAAAAATATTTGCTGGTATTTCGGAAACTCGTTATTTCTTAGAAGCTTGGCAACCCCTCTCAATAAAAGTGCTTTTCCACAGTCTGTGCTTAGGGATACTTGAAGAGGAAACAAACCATAGAGACAAAACTGAGAACTACATTATTTTGTCAAGGTTCAAAGAGCTACTACAAACCATGTTGGATTTAGAGTTCCAAATTCATCTATCTATATTGGAGAGTACAGAGTGAAACCTAAATATAAAAACTGCTACTCTAGACGAATGCTCCAACCTAGAAGAACACAATTTGGTGAGCCAATTGGGATTTGTGTACTGATCATTACCACCAAGTATCATCAAGATTGGGTGAAAAAATATTTGCTGGTATTTCGGAAACTTGTTATTTCTTAGAAGCTTGGCTACCCCTCTCAATGAAAGTGCTTTTCCACAGTCTGTGCTTAGGGATACTTGAAGAGGAAACAAACCATAGAGACAAAACTGAGAACTCCTTTATTTTGTCAAGGTTCAAAGAGCTACTACAAACCATGTTGGATTTAGAGTTTCAAATTCATCTATCTATATAGGAGAGAACAAAGTGAAACCTTAAAATAAAAACTGCTACGGTAAATGAACGCTTCAACCTAGAAGAACAATTTTGGTGAGTCAAGTGGGATTTGTGTACCGATGATTACCAGCAAATATCATCAAGACTGGGTGAAAATATATTTGATGGTATTTCGGAAACTCGTTATTTCTTAGAAGCTTGGCAACCCCTCTCAATAAATGTGCTTTTCCCCAGTCTGTGCCTAGGGCTACTTGAAGAGGAAACAAACCATAGAGACAAAACTGAGAACTTTTTTATTTTGTCAAGTTTCAAAGAGCTACTACAAACCATGTTGGTTTTAGAGTTCCAAATTCATCTATCTATATAGGAGAGACCAGAAGGAAACCTAAAAATAAAAACTGCTACTGTAAACGAACGCTTCAACCTAGAAGAAGACAGATTGGTGCGCCAAGTGGGATTTGTGTACTGATCATTACCACCAAGTGTCATCAAATTGGGTGAAAAAATATTTGCTGGTATTTCGGAAACTCGTTATTTTTTGGAAGCTTGGCAACCCCTCTCATTGAAAGTCCTTTTCCACAGTCTGTGCCTAGGGCTACTTGATGAGGAAATAAACCATAGAGACAAAACTGAGAACTACTTTCTTTTGACAAGTTTCAAAGAGCTACTACAAACCATGTTGAATTTAGAGTTCCTAATTCATCTATCTATATAGAAGAGAACACAGTGAAACCTACATATAAAAACTGCTACTATAGACGAATGCTTCAACCTAGAAGAACACAATTTGGTCAGCCAAGTGGGTTTTTTGTACTGATCATTACCACCACGTATCATCAAGATTGGGTGAAAAAATATTTGCTGGTATTTCGGAAACTCGTAATTTCTTGGAAGCTTGGCAACCCCTTTCAATGAAACTGCTTTTCCACAGTCTCTGCTTACGGCTACTTGAAGAGGAAACAAACCATAGAGATAAAACTGAGAACTCCTTTATTTTGTCAAGTTTCAAAGAGCTACTAAAAACCATGTTGGATTTAGAATTCCAAATTCATCTATCTATAAAGGAGACAACAGAATGAAACCTAAAAATAAAAACTGCTACTGTAAACGAAAGCTTCAAACTAGAAGAACAAAATTTGGTGAGCTAAGTGGAATTTGTGTACTTGTCATTACCACCATGTATCATCCAGATTGGGTGAAAAAATATTTGCCGGTATTTTGGAAACTCGTAATTTCTTGGAAGCTTTGCAACCCCTTTCAATGAAGTGCTTTTCCACAGTCTCTGCTTAGGTCTACTTGAAGAGGAAACAAACCATAGAGACAAAACTGAGAACTCCTTTATTTTGTCAAGTTTCAAAGAGTTACTACAAACCATGTTGGATTTAGAGTTCCAAATTCATCTATCTATATTGGAGAGTGCAGAGTGAAACCTAAATATAAAAACTGCTACTCTAGACGAACGCTCCATCCTAGAAGAACACAATTTGGTGAACCAAGTGGGATTTGTGTTCTGATCATTACCACCAAGTATCATCAAGTTTGGGTGAAAAAATATTTGCTGGTATTTCGGAAACTTGTTATTTCTTAGAAGCTTGGCTACCCCTCTCAATGAAAGTGCTTTTCCACAGTCTGTGCATAGGGCTACTTGTAGAGGAAATAAACCATAGAGACAAAACTGAGAACTACATTATTTTGTCAAGGTTCAAAGAGCTACTACAAACCATGTTGGATTTAGAGTTCCAAATTCATCTATCTATATAGAAGAGAACAGAGTAAAACCTACATATAAAAAATACTACTGTAGATGAACGCTTCAACCTAGAAGAACACAATTTGGTCAGCCAAGTGGGTTTTTTATACTGATCATTACCAACGCGTATCATCAAGATTGGGTGAAAAAATATTTGCTGGTATTTCGGAAAAACGTAATTTCTGGGAAACTTGTCAGCCCCTCTCAATAAAAGTGCTTTTCCACAGTCTATGTCTAGGGCTACTTGAAGAGGAAACAAACCATAGAGACAAAACTGAGAACTCCTTTATTTTGTCAAGTTTCAAAGAGCTACTACAAACCATGTTGGATTTAGAGTTCCAAATTCAGCTGTCTATATAGGAGAGAACAGAGGGAAACTTAAAAATATAAACTGCTACTGTAAACGAACGCTTCAACCTAGAAGAACAAAATTTGGTGGGCCAAGTGGGATTTGTGGACTGATCATTACCACCAATATCATCAAGATTGGGTGAAAAAATATTTGCTGGTATTTCGGAAACTCGTTATTTCTTAGAAGCTTGGCAACCCCTCTCAATAAAAGTGCTTTTCCACAGTCTGTGCTTAGGGATACTTGAAGAGGAAACAAACCATAGAGACAAAACTGAGAACTCCTTTATTTGTCAAGTTTCAAAGAGCTACTACAAACCATGTTGGATTTAGAGTTCCAAATTCATCTATCTATATTGGAGAGTACAGAGTGAAACCTAAATATAAAAACTGCTACTCTAGACGAATGCTCCAACCTAGAAGAACACAATTTGGTGAGCCAATTGGGATTTGTGTACTGATCATTACCACCAAGTATCATCAAGATTGGGTGAAAAAATATTTGCTGGTATTTCGGAAACTTGTTATTTCTTAGAAGCTTGGCTACCCCTCTCAATGAAAGTGCTTTTCCACAGTCTGTGCTTAGGGATACTTGAAGAGGAAACAAACCATAGAGACAAAACTGAGAACTCCTTTATTTTGTCAAGGTTCAAAGAGCTACTACAAACCATGTTGGATTTAGAGTTTCAAATTCATCTATCTATATAGGAGAGAACAAAGTGAAACCTTAAAATAAAAACTGCTACGGTAAATGAACGCTTCAACCTAGAAGAACAATTTTGGTGAGTCAAGTGGGATTTGTGTACCGATCATTCCCACCACGTATCATCAAGATTGGGTGAAAAAGTATTTGCTGGTATTTCGGAAACTCGTAATTTCTTGGAAGCTTGGCAACCCCTTTTATTGAAAGTGCTTTTCCACAGTCTCTGTTTATGGCTACTTGAAGAGAAAACAAATCATAGAGAGAAAACTGAGAACTCCTTTATTTTTTCAAGTTTCAAAGAGCTACTAAAAACCATGTTGGATTTAGAGCTCCAAATTCATCTATCTATATAGGAGAGAACACAGGAATACAAAAATATAAACTGCTCTTGTAAACGAAAGCTTCAAACTAGAAGAACAAAATTTGGTGAGTCAAGTGGGAATTGTGTACCCATCATTACCACCAAGTATCATCAAGATTGGGTGAAAAAATATTTGCTGGTATTTCGGAAACTCATTAATTCTTAACAGCTTGGAAACGACTCTCATTAAATGTGCTTTTCCCCAGTCTGTGCCTAGGGCTATTTGAAGAGGAAACAAACGATAGAGACAAAACTGAGAACTTTTTTATTTTTTCAAGTTTCAAAGAGCTACTACAAACCATGTTGGATTTAGAGTTCCAAATTCATCTATCTATATAGGAGAGAACAGAAGGAAACCTAAAAATAAAAACTGCTACTGTAAACCAACACTTCAACCTAGAAAAGCAATACTTGGTGAGCCAAGTGGCATTTGTGTACTTGTCAGTAACACCAAGTATCATCAAGATTCGGTGAAAAAATATTTGCTGGTATTTCGGAAACCCATAATTTCTTTGGTGCTTGGCAAACCCTTTCAATGAAAGTGCTTTTCCACAGTCTCTGCTGAGGGCTACTTGAAGAGGAAACAAATCATAGAGACAAAACTGAGAACTCCTTCATTTTGTCAAGTTTCAAAGAGCTATTACAAACCATGTTGGATTTAGAGTTCCAAATTCATCTATCTATATAGGAGAGAACAGAGTGAAACCTAAAAATAAAAACTGCTTCTGTAAACGAACACTTCAACCTAGAAGAACAAAATGTGGTGAGCCAAGTGGGATTTGTGTACTTCTCATTACCACGAAGTATCATCAAGATTGGGTAAAAAAGTATTTGCTGGTATTTCGGAAACTCGTAATTTCTTGGAAGCTTGGCAACCCTTTTAATGAAAGTGCTTTTTCTCAGTCTCTGCTTAGGGCTTCTTGAAGAGGAAAGAATACATAGAGACAAACCTGAGAACACCTTTTTTTTGTCAAGTTTCAAAGAGCTAGTACAAACCATGTTGGATTTAGAGTTCCAAATTCAGCTATCTATATAGGAGAGAACAGAGTGAAACCTAAAAATATAAACTGCTACTGTAAACGAACGCTTCAAACTAGAAGAACAAAATTTGGTGACTCAAGTGGGATTTCTGTACTGATCATTACCACCAAGTATCATCAAAATTGGGTGAAAAAATATTTCCTGGTATTTAGAAAACTCATTATTTCTTAGAGGCTTGGCAACCCCTCTCAATTAAAGTGCTTTTCCACAGTCTGTGCCTAGGGCTACTGAAGAGCAAACAAACCATTGAGACAAAATTGAGAACTCCTTTATTTTGTAAAGTTTCAAAGAGTTACTACAAACCTTGTTGGATTTAGAGTTCCAAATTCATGTATCTATATAGAAGAGAGCAGAGTGAAACCTAAAAATAAAAACTGCTACTGTAAACGAACTCTTCAAACTAGAAGAACAAAATTTGGTGAGCCAAGTGGGATTTGTGTACTTGTCATTACCTCCAAGTATCATCAAGATTGGGTGAAAAAATATTTGCTCGTATTTCGGAAACACGTTATTTCTTGGAAGCTTGGCAACCCCTTTCAACGAAAGTGCTTTTCCACAGTCTGTACCTAGGGCTACTTGAAGAGGAACAAACCATAGAGACAATACTGAGAACTCCTTTATTTTGTCAAGTTTCAAAGAGCTACTACAAACCATGTTGCATTTAGAGTTCCAAATTCATCTATCTATATAGAAGAGAACAGAGTGAAACCTAAATATAAAAACTGGTACTGTAGACGAACGCTTCAACCTAGAAGAACAAAATTTGGTGAGCCAAGTGGGATTGTTGTACTGATCAATACAACCAAGTATCATCAAGATTGGGTGAAAAAATATTTGCTGGTATTTCGGAAACTCGTTATTTCTTAGAAGCTTGGGAAACCCTCTCAATGAAAGTGCTTTTCCACAGTCTGTGCCTAGGGCTACTTGAAGAGGAAACAAAACATAGAGACAAAACTAAGATCTCCTTTATTTTGTCAAGTTTCAAAGAGCTACTACAAACCATGTTGGATTTAGAGTTCCAAATTCATCTATCTATATAGAAGTGAACAGAGTGAAACCTAAATATAAAAACTGCTACTGTAGACGAACGCTTCAAACTAGAAGAACAAAATTTGGTGAGAAAAGTGAGATTTGTGTAATTGTCATTACCAACAAGTATCATCAAGTTTGGGTGAAAAAATATTTCCTCGTATTTCTGAAACTCGTTATTTAATGGAAGCTTGGCAACCCCTTTCAACGAAAGTGCTTTTCCACAGTCTGTACCTAGTTCTACTTGAAGAGGAAACAAAGCATATAGACAATACTGAGAACTCCTTTATTTTGTCAAGTTTCAAAGAGCTACTACAAACCATGTTGTTTTTAGAGTTCCAAATTCATCTATCTATATAGAAGAGTACAGAGTGAAACCTAAATATAAAAATTGCTACTGTAGAAGAACGCTTCAACCTAGAAGAACAAAATTTGGTGAGCCAAGTGGGATTGTTTTACTGATCAATACCACCAAGTGTCATCAAGATTGGGTGAAAAAATATTTGCTGGTATTTCGGAAACTCGTTATTTCTTGGAAGCTTGGGAAACCCTCTCAATGAAAGTGCTTTTCCACAGTCTGTGCCTAGGGCTACTTGAAGAGGAAACAAAACATAGAGACAAAACTGAGATCTCCTTTATTTTGTCAAGTTTCAAAGAGCTACTACAAACCATGTTGGATTTAGAGTTCCAAATTCATCTATCAATATAAGAGAGAACAGAGTAAAACCTAAATATAAAAACTACTACTGTAGAAGAACACTTAAACATAGAGGAAGAAAATTTGGTGAGCTAAGTGGGATTTGTGTACTGATCATTACCACCAAGTATCATCAAGATTGGGTAAAAAAATATTTGCTGGTATTTCGGAAACTCGTTATTTCGAGGAAGTTTTGCAAACCCTCTCAATGCAAGTGCATTTCCCCAGTCTGTGCCTAGGGCTACTTGAAGAGGAAACAAATCATAGAGACAATACTGAGAACTATTTTATTTTGTCAAGTTTCAAAGAGCTACTACAAACCATGTTGGATTTAGAGTTCCAAATTCATCTATCTATATTGTTGAGAACAGAGGGACACCTAAAAATAAAAACTGCACTTGTAAACGAACGCTTCAAACTCGAAGAGAAAAATTTGGTGAGCCAAGTGGGATTTTTTTATTTGTAATTACCCCCAAGTATCATCAAGATTGGGTGAAAAATATTTGCCGGTATTTCGGCAACCCGTAATTTTTTGGGAGCTTGGGAAACCCTCTCAATGAAAGTGCTCTTCCACAGTCTGTGCCTAGGGCTACTTGAAGAGGAAACAAAAAATAGAGACAAAACTGAGAACTCCTTTATTTTGTCAAGTTCCAGAGAGCTACTACAAACCATGTTGATTTTAGAGTTCCAAATTCATCCATCTATATAGAAGAGAACAGAGTGAAACCTAAATATACAAACTGCTACTGTAGACGAACGCTACAACCTAGAAGATCAAAATTTGGTGAGCCAAGTGAGATTGTTGTAGAGATCAACACCACCAAGTATCATCAAGATTGGGTGAAAAAATATTTGCTGGTATTTCGGAAACTCGTTATTTCTTAGAAGCTTGGCAATACCTCTCAATGAAATTGCTTTTCCTCAGTCTGTGCCTAGGGCTACTTGAAGATTAAACAAACCATAGAGACAAAACTGAGATCTCCTTTATTTTGTCAATTTTCAAAAGCTACTACAAACCATGTTGGATTTAGAGTTCCAAATTCATCTATCATAATAAGAGAGAACAGAGTAAAACCTAAATATAAAAACTACTACTGTAGACGAACCCTTAAACATAGAAGACCACAATTTGGTGAGCCAAGTGGGATTTGTGTACTGATCATTACCATCAAGTATCATCAAGATTGGGTGAAAAAATATTTGCTGGTATTTCGGAATCTCCTTGTTTCTTAGAAGTTTGACAAAACCTCTCAATGCAAGTGCTTTTCCCCAGTCTGTGCCTAAGGCTACTTGAAGAGGAAACAAACCATAGAGACAAAACTGAGAACTCCTTTATTTTGTCAAGTTTCAAAGAGCTACTACAAACCATGATGGATTTAGAGTTTTCAAATTCATCTATCTATATAGGAGAGAACAAAGTGGAACCTAAAAATAAAAACTTCTACTGTAAACGAACGCTTAAATTTAGAAGAACAAAATTTGGTGAGCCAAGCGGGATTTGTGTACTTGTCATTACCACCACGTATCGTCAAATTGAGTGAAAAATTATTTGCCTGTATTTTGTAAACTCATAATTTCTTGGAAGCTTGGCAACTCCTTTCAATGAAAGTGCTTTTCCACAGTATTTCCTTAGGGCTACTTGAAGAGGAAACAAATCATAGAGACAAAACTGAGAACTACTTTTTTTGTCAAGTTTCAAAGAGCTACTACAAACCATGTTGGATTTAGGGTTCCAAATTCAGCTATCTATATAGGAGAGAGCAGAGGGAAACCTAAAAATATAAACTGCTACTGTAAATGAACGCTTCAACCTAGAAGAACAAAATTTGGTGAGTCAAGTGGGATTTGTGTACCTATCATTGCCACCACGTATCATCAAGATTGGGTGAGAAAATATTTGCTGGTATGTCGGAAACTCGTAATTTCTTGGAAGCTTGGCCACCCCTCAAAATGAAAGTGCTTTTCCAAGTCTCTGTGTAGGGCTACTTGAAGAGAAAACAAATAATAGAGACAAAACTGAGAACTCATTTATTTTGTCAAGTTTCAAAGAGCTACTAGAAACCATGTGGATTACGAGCTCCAAATTCATCTATCTATATAGGAGAGAACAGAGGGAAACCTAAAAATATAAACTGCTACTGCAAACGAACGCATCAAAATAGAAGAACAAAATTTGGTGAGTCAAGTGGGATTTGTGTACCCATCATTACCACCAAGTATCATCAAGATTGGGTGAAAAAATATTTGCTGGTATTTTGGAAACCCGTAATTTCTTGGTAGCTTGGCAACCCTTTCAATGGAAGTGCTTTTCCACAGTCTCTGCCTGGCTACTTGAAGAGGAAACAAATCATAGAGACAAAACTGAGAACTCCTTTATTTTGTCTAGTTTCAAAGAGCTACTACAAACCATGTTGGATTTAGAGTTAAAATTCATCTGTCAATATAGGAGAGAACAGAGGGAAACCTAAAAATATAAACTGCTACTGTAAACGAACGCTTCAACCTAGAAGAACAAAATTTGGTGAGCCAAGTGGGATTTGTGTACTTGTCATTACCACCAAGTATCATCAAGATTGGGTGAAAAAATATTTGCTGGTATTTCGGTAACTCGTTACCTCTTAGAAGCCTTGTAAACCCCTCTCAATGAAAGTGCTTTTACACAGTCTCTTCCTAGAGCTACTTGAAGAGGAAACAAAACATAGAGATAAAACTGAGAACTTCTTCATTTTGTCAAGTTTCAAAGAGCTACTACAAACCATGTTGGATTTTAGAGTTCCAAATTCAGCTATCTATATAGGAGAAGCAGAGGGAAACCTAAAATATAAACTGCTATTCTAAACGAATGCTTCAAACTAGAAGAGCAAAATTTGTGAGCCAAGTGGGACTTGTGTACTTGTAATTACCACCAAGTATCATCAAGATTGGGTGAAAAAATATTTGCTGGTATTTCGGAAACCCGTAATTTTTTGGGAGATTTGCAAACCCTTTCAGTGAAAGTGCTTTTCCACAGTCTGTGCTTAGGGCTACTTTAAGAGGAAACAAATCATAGAGACAAAACTGAGTACTCCTTTATTTTGTCAAGTTCAAAGAGCTACTACAAACCATGCTGGATTTAGAGTTCCAAATTTATCTATCTATATAGGAGAGAACAGAGGGAAACCTAAAAATATAAACTGCTACTCTTAACGTACGCTTTAACCTAGAAGAACAAAATTTGGTGAGCCAAGTGGGATTTGTGTACTTGTCATTACCACCAAGTATCATCAAGATTGGGTGAAAAAATATTTGCTGGTATTTCGGAAAATCGTTATTTCTTAGAAGCCTGGCAACCCCTCTCAATGAAAGTGCTTTTCCACAGTCTCTGCCTAGGGCTACTTGAAGAGGAAAAAATACATAGAGACAAAACTGAGAACTTCTTCATTTTTTCAAGTTTCAAAGAGCTACTACAAACCTTGTTGGATTTAGAGTTCCAAATTCATCTATCTATGTAGGAGAGAACAGAGTGAAACCTAAAAATAAAAACTGCTACTGTAAACGAACGCTTCAACCTAGAAGAACAAATTTGGTGAGCCAAGTGGGATTTGTGTACTGATCATTACCACCACGTATCATCAAGACTGGGTGAAAAAATATTTGCTGGTATTTCAAAAACTCATTATTACTTAGAAGCTTGGCAACCCCTCTCAATGAAAGTGCTTTTCCACAGTCTGTGCCTAGGGCTACTAGAAGAGGAAACAATCCATAGAGACAAAACTGAGAACTCCTTTATTTTGTCAAGTTTCAAAGAGCTACTACAAACCATGTTGGATTTAGAGTTCCAAATTCATCTATCTATATAGGAGAGAACAGAGGGAAATCTAAAAATATAAACTGCTAGTGTAAACGAACGCTCCAACCTAGAAGAACAAAATTTAGTGAGCCAAGTGGGATTATTGTACTTTTCATTACCACCAAGTATCATCAAGATTGGGTGAAAAAATATTTGCTTGTATTTCGGTAACTGTAATTTCTTGGAAGCTTGGCAACCCCTTTCAATGGAAGTGCTTTTCCACAGTCTCTGCCTCGTGCACTTAAAGAGGAAACAAATCATAGAGACAAAACTGAGAACTCCTTTATTTTGTCTAGTTTCAAAGAGCTACTACAAACTATGTTGGATTTATAGTTCCAAATTCATCTATATATGTAGGAGAGAATAGAGGGAAATCTAAAAATATAAACTGCTAGTGTAAACGATCGCTTCAACCTAGAAGAACAAAATTTGGTGAGCCAAGTGGGATTTGAGTACTTGTCTTTATCACCAAAGTATCATCAAGATTGGGTGAAAAAATATTTGCTGGTATTTCGGAAACTCGTAATTTCTTGGAAGCTTGGCAACCCCTTTCAATGAAAGTGCTTTTCCACAGTCCTGCTTAGGGATACTTGAGAAGGAAACAAATCATAGAGACAAAACTGAGAACTCCTTTATTTTGCCAAGTGTCAAAGAGCTACTACAAACAATGTTGGATTTAGAGTTCCAAATTCATCTATCTATATAGGAGAGAACAGAGGGACACCTAAATATATAAACTGCAACTGTAAACGAACGCTTCAACCTAGAAGAACCAAATTTGGTGAGTCAAGTGGGATTTGTGTACTGATCATTTCCACCAGTATAATCAAGATTGGGTGAAAAAATATTTGCTGGTATTTTGGAAACTCGTTATTTCTTAGAAGCTTGGCAACAACTCTCAATTAAAGGGCTTTTCCACAGTCTGTGCCTAAGGCTACTTAAAGAGGAAACAAACCATAGAGACAAAACTGAGAACTCCTTTATTTTGTCAAGTTTCAAAGAGCTACTACAAACCATGTTGGATTTAGAGTTCCAAATTCATCTATCTATATAGGAGAGAACAGAGGGAAACCTAAAAATAAAAACTGCTCTTGTAAACGAACGCTTCAACCTAGAAGAGCAAAATTTGGTGAGCCAAGTGGGACTTGTGTACTTGTAATTACCACCAAATATCATCAAGATTGGGTGAAAAAATATTTGCTTGTATTTCGGAAACCCGTAATTTTTTGGGAGCTTGGCAAACCCTTTCAATGAAAGTGCTTTTCCACAGTCTCTGCTTAGGGATACTTGAGAAGGAAACAAATCATAGAGACAAAACGGAGAACTCCTTTATTTTGCCAAGTGTCAAAGAGCTACTACAAACCATGTTGGATTTAGAGTTCCAAATTCATCTATCTATATAGGAGAGAACAGAGGGACACCTAAAAATATAAACTGCAACTGTAAACGAACGCTTCAACTTAGAAGAACCAAATTTGGTGAGTCAAGGGGGATTTGTGTACTGATCATTACCTCCAGTATCATCAAGATTGGGTGAAAAAATATTTGCTGGTATTTTGGAAACTCGTTATTTCTTAGAAGCTTGGAAACAACTCTCAATGAAAGGGCTTTTCAACAGTCTGTGCCTAGGGCTACTTAAAGAGGAAACAAACCATAGAGACAAAACTGAGAACTATTTATTTTGTCAAGTATCAAAGAGCTACTACAAACCATGTTTTATTTAGAGTTCCAAATTCATCTATCTATATAGGAGAGAACAGAGGGTAACCTAAAAATATAAATTGCTACTCTAAAAGAACGCTTCAAGCTAGAAGAACAAAATTTGGTAAGCCAAGTGGGATTTGTGTCCTTGTCATTACCACCAAATATCATCAAGATTGGGTGAAAAAATATTTGCTGGTATTTCGGAAACTCGTTATTTCTTAGAAGCCAGGAAACCCCTCTCAATGAAAGTGCTTTTCCACAGTCTCTGCCTAGGCTTCTTGAAAAAGAAAAAAAAAACATAGAGACAAAACTGAGAACTTCTTCATTTTGTCAAGTTTCAAAGAGCTACTACAATGCATGTTGGATTTAGAGTTCCAAATTCATCTATCTATATATAAAAAAACAGAGTGAAACCTAAAAATAAAAACTGCTACTGTAAATGAACGCTTCAACCTAGAAGAACATAATTTGGTGAGCCAAGTGGGATTTGTGTACTTTTCATTACCACCAAGTATCATCAAGATGGGGTGAAAAAATATTTGCTGGTATTTCGGAAACCCGTAATTTCTTGGAAGCTTGGCAACCCCTTTCAATGGAAGTGCTTTTCCACAGTCTCTGCCTGGGCAACTTGAAAAGAAAACAAACCATAGAGAAAAAACTGAGAACATTTTTATTTTGTCAAGTTTCAAAGGGCTACTAGAAACCATGTTGGATTTAGAGTTCCAAATTCATCTATCTATATAGGAGAGAACAGAGGGAAACCTAAAAATAAAAACTGATCTTGTAAAACGAACGCTTCAACCTAGAAGAGCAAATTTGGTGAGCCAAGTGGGATTTTTGTACTGATCATTACCACCAAGTATCATCAAGATTGGCTTAAAAAATATTTGCTGGTATTTTGGAAACTCGTTATTTCTTAGAAGCTTTGCAACCCCTTTCAATGAATGTGCTTTTCTACAGTTTGTGCCTAGGGCTACTTGAGGAGGAAAGAAACCATAGAGACAAACTGAGAACTCCTTTATTTTGTCGAGTTTCAAAGAGCTACTACAAACCATGTTGGATTTAGAGTTCCAAATTCATCAATCTATATGGGAGAGAACAGAGTGAAACCAAAGAATGAAAACTGCTACTGTAAACGAACGCTTCAACCTGAAAGAACACAATTTGTTGAGCCAATTGGGATTTGTGTACTGATCATTATCAAGACGTATCATCAAGATTGGGTGAAAAAATATTTGCTGGTATTTCGGAAACTCATTATTTCTTAGAAGCTTGGCAACCCCTCTCAATGAATTAACTTTTCCCCAGTCTGTGTCTAGGGCTATTTGAAGAGGAAACAACCCATAGAGACAAAACTGAGAACTTTTTATATTGTCAAGTTTCAAAGAGCTACTAGAAACCATGTTGGATTTAAAGTTCCAAATTCCTCTATCTATATAGGAGAGAACAGAGGGAAACCTAAAATATACACTGCTACTGTAAAAGAACGCTTAAACGTAGAAGAACAAAATTTGGTGAGCCAAGTGGGATTTGTGTACTTGTCATTACCACCAAGTATCATCAAGATTGCGTAAAAAATATTTGCTGCTATTTCGGAAACTCGATATTTCTTAGAAGCCTGGCAACCCCTCTCAATGAAAGTGCTTTTGCACAGTCTGTGCCTAGGGCTACTTGAAGAGGAAACAAAATATAGAGACAAATCTGAGAACTCCTTCATTTTGTCAAGTTTCAAAGAGCTACTACAAACCATGTTGGATTTAGAGTTCCAAATTCATCTATCTATATAAAAGAGAACAGAGTGAAACCTAAAAATAAAAACTGCTACTGTAAACGAACACGTCCACCTAGAAGAACACAATTTGGTGATTCAAGTGGGATTTGTGTATTTGTCATTACCACCAAGTATCATCAAGATTGGGTGAAAAAATATTTGCTGGTATTTCGGAAACTCGTTATTTCATAGAAGCTTCGGAACCCCTCTCAATGAATGTACTTTTCCCCAGTCTGTGCCTAGGGCTATTTGAAGAGGAAAGAAACCATAGAGACAAAACAGAAAACATTTTTATTTTGTCAAGTTTCAAAGAGCTACTACAAACCATGTTGTATTTAGAGTTCCAAATTCATCTATCTATATAGGAGAGAACAGAGGGAAACCTAAAAATAAAAACTGCTCTTGTAAACGAACGCTTCAACCTAGAAGAGCAAAATTTGGTGAGCCAAGTGGGATTTGTGTACTTGTAATTACCACCAAATATCATCAAGATTGGGTGAAAAAATATTTGCTGGTATTTCGGAAACCCGTAATTTTTGGGAGCTTGGCAAACCCTTTCAATGAAAGTGCTTTTCCACAGTCTCTGCTTAGGGCTACTTGAAGAGGAAACAAATCATAGAGACCAAACGGAGAACATTTTTTATTTTGTAGGGTTTCAAAGAGCTACTACATACAAACCATGTTGGATTTAGAGTTCCAAATTCATCTATCTATATAGGAGAGAACAGAGGGAAACCTAAAAATATAAACTGCTACTCTAAAAGACGAAACCTTCAACCTAGAAGAACAAAATTTGGTGAGCCAAGTGGGATTTGTGTCCTTGTCATTACCACCAAATATCATCAAGATTGGTTGAAAAAATATTTGCTGGTATTTCGGAAACTCGTTATTTCTTAGAAACCTGGCAACCCCTCTCAAAGAAAGTGCTTTTCCACAGTCTCTGCCTAGGGCTACTTGAAGAGGAACAAAACATAGAGACAAAACTGAGAACTCCTTTATTTTGTCTAGTTTCAAAGAGCTACTAAAAACCATGTTGGATTTAGAGTTCCAAATTCATCTATCTATATAAAAAAGAACAGAGTGAAACCTAAAAATAAAAACTGCTAGTGTAAACGAACGCTCCAACCTAGAAGAACAAAATTTGGTGAGCCAAGTGGGATTTGTGTACTTTTCATTACCACCAAGTATCATCAAGATTGGGTGAAAAAATATTTGCTGGTATTTCGGAAACTGTAATTTCTTGGAAGCTTGGCAACCCGTTTCAATGGAAGTGCTTTTCCACAGTCTCTGCCTCGGCTACTTGAAGAGGAAACAAATCATAGAGACAAAACGGCGAACATTTTTATTTTGTCAAGTTTCAAAGAGCTACTACAAACCATGTTGGATTTAGAGTTCCAAATTCATCTATCTATATAGGAGAGAACAGAGGGAAACCTAAAAATATAAACTGCTACTCAAAAAGAACGCTTCAACCTAGAAGAACAAAATTTGTTGAGCCAAGTTGGATTTGTGTACTTGTCATTACCACCAAATATCATCAAGATTGGTTGAAAAAATATTTGCTGGTATTTCGGAAACTCGTTATTTCTTAGAAACCTGGCAACCCCTCTCAAAGAAAGTGCTTTTCCACAGTCTCTGCCTAGGGCTACTTGAAGAGGAACAAAACATAGAGACAAAACTGAGAACTCCTTTATTTTGTCTAGTTTCAAAGAGCTACTACAAACCATGTTGGATTTAGAGTTCCAAATTCATCTATCTATATAAAAAAGAACAGAGTGAAAAATAAAAATAAAAACTGCTAGTGTAAACGAACGCTCAAACCTAGAAGAACAAAATTTGGTGAGCCAAGTGGGATTTGTGTACTTTTCATTAACACCAAGTATCATCAAGATTGGGTGAAAAAATATTTGCTGGTATTTCGGAAACTGTAATTTCTTGTAATCTTGGCAACCCCTTTCAATGGAAGTTCTTTTCCACAGTCTCTGCCTCGGCTACTTGAAGAGGAAACAAATCATAGAGACAAAACTGAGAACTCCTTTATTTTGTCTAGTTTCAAAGAGCTACTGCAAACCATGTTGGATTTAGAGTTCCAAATTCATCTATCTATATAGGAGAGAACAGAGGGAAACCTAAAATTATAAACTGCTAGCGTAAACGAACGCTTCAACCTAGAAGAACAAAATTTGGAGAGCCAAGTGGGATTTGAGTACTTGTCATTACCACGAAGTATCATCAAGATTGGGTGAAAAAATATTTGCTTGTATTTCAGAAACCCGTAATTTTTTGGGAGCTTGGCAAACCTTTTCTAAGAAAGTGCCTTTCCACAGTCTCTGCTTAGGGATACTTGAGAAGGAAACAAATCATAGAGACAAAACTGAGAACTCCTTTATTTTGCCAAGTGTCAAAGAGCTACTACAAACCATGGTGGATTTAGAGTTCCAAATTCATCTACCTATATAGGAGAGAACAGAGGGACACCTAAAAATATAAACTGCAACTGTAAACGAACGCTTCAACCTAGAAGAACCAAATTTGGTGAGTCAAGTGGGATTTGTGTACTGATCATTACCACCAGTATCATCAAGATTGGGTGAAAAAATATTTGCTGGTATTTTGGAAACTCCTTATTTCTTAGAAGCTTGGCAACAACTCTCAATGAAAGGGCTTTTCCACAGTCTGTGCCTAAGGCTACTTAAAGAGGAAACAAACCATAGAGACAAAACTGAGAACTCCTTCATTTTGTCAAGTTTCAAAGAGCTACTACAAACCGTGTTGCATTTAGAGTTCCAAATTCATCTATCTATATAGGAGAGAACAGAGGGAAACCTAAAAATAAAAACTGCTCTTGTAAACGAACGCTTCAAACTAGAAGAGCAAAATTTGGTCAGCCAAGTGGGATTTGTGTACTTGTAATTACCAGCAAATATCATCAAGATTGGGTGAAAATATATTTGCTGGTATTTCGGAAACCCGTAATTTTTGGGAGCTTGGCAAACCCTTTCAATGAAAGTGCTTTTCCACAGTCTCTGCTTAGGGCTACTTGAAGAGGAAACAAATCATAGAGACAAAACTGAGTACTCCTTTATTTTGTCAAGTTTCAAAGAGCTACTACAAACCATGTTGGATTTAGAGTTCCAAATTCATCTATCTATATAGGAGAGAACAGAGGGAAACCTAAAAATATAAACTGCTACTCTAAAAGATGCTTCAAGGTAGAAGAACAAAATTTGGTGAGCCAAGTGGGATTTGTGTCCTTGTCATTACCACCAAATATCATCAAGATTGGGTGAAAAAATATTTGCTGGTATTTCGGAAACTCGTTATTTCTAGAAGCCTTGCATACCCTCTCACTGAAAGTGCTATTCCACAGTCTCTGCCTAGGGCTACTTGAAGAGGAAACAAAACATAGAGACAAAACTGAGAACTTCTTCATTTTGTCAAGTTTCAAAGAGCTACTACAATGCATGTTGGATTTAGAGCTCCAAATTCATCTATCTATATAAAAAAGAACAGAGTGAAACCTAAAAATAAAAACTGCTAGTGTAAACGAACGCTCCAACCTAGAAGAACAAAATTTGGTGAGCCAAGTGGGAATTGTGTACTTTTCATTACCACCAAGTATCATCAAGTTTGGGTGAAAAAATATTTGCTGGAATTTCGGAAACCCGTAATTTCTTGGAAGCTTGGCAACCCCTTTCAATGGAAGTGCTTTTCCACAGTCTCTGCCTGGGCTACTTGAAGAGGAAACAAATCATAGACACAAAACTGAGAACTCCTTTATTTTGCCTAGTTTCAAAGAGCTACTACAAACCATGTTGGATTTAGAGTTCCAAATTCATCTATCTATATAGGAGATACAGAGGGAAACCTAAAAATAAAAACTGCTCTTGTAACGAACGCTTCAACCTAGAAGAGCAAAATTTGGTGAGCCAAGTGGGATTTGTGTACTTGTAATTACCACCAAATATCATCAAGATTGGGTGAAAATATATTTGCTGGTATTTCGGAAACCCGTAATTTTTTGGGAGCTTGGCAAACCCTTTCAATTAAAGTGCTTTTCCACAGTCTCTGCCTGGGCTACTTGAAGAGGAAACAAACCATAGAGACAAAACTGAGAACATTTTTATTTTGTCAAGTTTCAAAGAGCTACTACAAACCATGTTGGATTTAGAGTTCCAAATTCATCTATCTATATAGGAGAGAACAGAGGGAAACCTAAAAATAAAAACTGCTCTTGTAAACGAACGCTTCAACCTAGAAGAGCAAAATTTGGTGAGCCAAGTGGGATTTGTGTACTTGTAATTATCACCAAATATCATCAAGATTGGGTGAAAAAGTATTTGCTGGTATTTCGGAAATCCGTAATTTTTTGGGAGCTTGGCAAACCCTTTCAATGAAAGTGCTTTTCCACAGTCTCTGCTTAGGGCTACTTGAAGAGGAAACAAATCATAGAGACAAAACTGAGTACTCCTTTATTTTGTCAAGTTTCAAAGAGCTACTACAAACCATGTTGGATTTAGAGTTCCAAATTCATCTATCTATATAGAAGAGAACAGAGGGAAACCTAAAAATATAAACTGCTACTCTAAAAGAATGCTTCATCCTAGAAGAACAAAATATGGTGAGCCAAGTGGGATTTGTGTCCTTGTCATTACCTCCAAATATCATCAAGATTGGGTGAAAAAATATTTGCTGGTATTTCGGAAACTCGTTATTTCTTAGAAGCCTGGCAACCCCTCTCAATGAAAGTGCTTTTCCAGAGTCTGTGCCTAGGGTTACTTGAAGAGGAAACAAACCATAGAGACAAAACTGAGAACTGCTTCATTTGGTCAAGTTTCAAAGAGCTACTATAAACCATGTTGGAATTAGAGTTCCAAATTCATCTATTCTATATAGGAAGAACAGAGTGAAACCTAAAAATAAAAACTGCTACTGTAAACGAACGCTCCAACCTAGAAGAACAAAATTTGGTGAGCCAAGTGGGATTTGTGTACTTTTCATTACCACCAAGTATCATCAAGATTGGGTGAAAAAATATTTGCTGGTATTTCGGAAACCCGTAATTTCTTGGAAGCTTGGCAACCCCTTTCAATGGAAGTGCTTTTCCACAGTCTCTGCCTGGGCTACTTGAAGAGGAAACAAATCATAGAGACAAAAATGAGAACTCCTTTATTTTGTCTAATTTCAAAGAGCTACTACAAACCATGTTGGATTTAGAGTTCCAAATTCATCTATCTATATAATAGAGAACAGAGGGAAACCTAAAAATATAAACTGCTAGTGTAAACGAACGCTTCAACCTAGAAGAACAAAATTTGGTGAGCCAAGTGGGATTTGAGTACTTGTCATTACCACCAAGTATCATCAAGATTGGGTGAAAAAATATTTGCTGGTATTTCGGAAACTCGTAATTTCATGGAAGCTTGGCTACCCCTTTCAATGAAAGTGCTTTTCCACAGTCTCTGCTTAGGGATACTTGAGAAGGAAACAAATAATAGAGACAAAACTGAGAACTCCTTTATTTTGCCAAGTGTCAAAGAGCTACTACAAACCATGTTGGATTTAGTGTTCCAAATTCATCTATCTATATAGGAGAGAACAGAGGGTCACCTAAAAATATAAACTGCAACTGTAAACGAATGCTTCAACCTAGAAGAACCAAATTTGGTGAGTCAAGTGGGATTTGTGTACTGATCATTATAACCAGTATCATTAAGATTGTGTGAAAAAATATTTGCTGGTATTTTGGAAACTCGTTATTTCTTAGAAGCTTGGCAACAACTCTCAATGAAAGGGCTTTTCCACAGTCTGTGCCTAGGGCTACTTAAAGAGGAAACAAACCATAGAGACAAAACTGAGAACTCCTTTATTTTGTCAAGTTTCAAAGAGCTACTACAAGCCATGTTGGATTTAGAGTTCCAAATTCATCTATCTATATAGGAGAGAACAGAGGGAAACCTAAAAATAAAAACTGCTCTTGTAAACGAACGCTTCAACCTAGAAGAGCAAAATTTGGTGAGCCAAGTGGGATTTGTGTCCTTGTCATTACCACCAAATATCATCAAGATTGGGTGAAAAAATATTTGCTGGTATTTCGGAAACACGTAATTTTTTGGGAGCTTGGCAAACCCTTTCAGTGAAAGTGCTTTTCCACAGTCCCTGCTTAGGGCTACTTGAAGAGGAAACAAATCATAGAGACAAAACTGAGTACTCCTTTATTTTGTCAAGTTTCAAAGAGCTACTACAAACCATTTTGGATTTAGAGTTCCAAATTCATCTATCTATATAGGAGAGAACAGAGGGAAACCTAAAAATATAAACTGCTACTCTAAAAGAACGCTTCATCCTAGAAGAAAAAAATTTGGTGAGCCAAGTGGGATTTGTGTCATTGTCATTACCACCAAATATCATCAAGATTGGGTGAAAAAATATTTGCTGGTATTTCGGAAACTCCTTATTTCTTAGAAGCTTGGCAACCCCTCTCAATGAAAGTGCTTTTCCACAGTCTCTGCCTAGGGCTACTTGAAGAGGAAACAAAACATAGAGACATAACTGAGAACTTCTTCATTTTGTCAAGTTTCAAAGAGCTACTACAATGCATGTTGGATTTGGAGTTCCAAATTCATCTATCTATATAAAAAAGAACAGAGTGAAACCTAAAAATAAAAACTGCTACTGTAAACGAACGCTCTAACCTAGAATAAAAAAATTTGGTGAGCCAAGTGGGATTTGTGTACTTTTCATTACCACCAAGTATCATCAAGATATGGTGAAAAAATATTTGCTGGTATTTCGGAAACCCGTAATTTCTTGGAAGCTTGGCAACCCCTTTCAATGTAAGTGCTTTTCCACAGTCTCTGCCTGGGCTACTTGAAGAGGAAACAAATCATAGAGACAAAAATGAGAACTCCTTTATTTTGTCTAATTTCAAAGAGCTACTACAAACCATGTTGGATTTAGAGTTCCAAATTCATCTAACTATATAGGAGAGAACAGAGGGAAACCTAAAAATAAAAACTGCTCTTGTAAACGAACGCTTCAACCTAGAAGAGCAAAATTTGGTGAGCCAAGTGGGATTTGTGTACTTGTCATTACCACCAAATATCATCAAGATTGGGTGAAAAAATATTTGCTGGTATTTCAAAAACTCGTTATTTCTTAGAAGCCTGACAACCCCTCTCAATGAAAGTGCTTTTCCACAGTCTCTGCCTAGGGCTACTTAAAGAGGAAACAAGTCATAGAGACAAAACTGAGAACTTCTTCATTTTGTCAAGTTTCAAAGAGCTACTACCATGCATGTTGGATTTAGAGTTCCAAATTCATCTATCTATATAAAAAAGAACAGAGTGAAACCTAAAAATAAAAACTGCTACTCTAAACGAACGCTTCAACCTAGAAGAACAAAATTTGGTGAGCCAAGTGGGATTTGTGTACTTTTCATTACCACCAAGTATCATCAAGATTGGGTGAGAAAATATTTGATGGTATTTCGGAAACCCGTAATTTCTTGGAAGCTTGGCAACCCCCTTTCAATGGAAGTGCTTTTCCACAGTCTCTGCCTGGGCTACTTGAAGAGGAAACAAATCATAGAGACAAAACTGAGAACTCCTTTATTTTGTCTAGTTTCAAAGAGCTACTACAAACCATGTTGGATTTAGAGTTCCAAATTCATCTCTCTATATAGGAGAGAACAGAGGGAAACCTAAAAATATAAACTGCTACTGTAAATGAACGCTTCAACCTAGAAGAACAAAATTTGGTGAGCCAAGTGGGATTTGAGTACTTGTCATTACCACCAAGTATCATCAAGATTGGGTGAAAAAATATTTTTTGGTATTCGGAAACTCGTAATTTCTTGGAAGCTTGGCATCCCCTTTCAATGAAAGTGCTTTTCCACAGTCTATGCTTAGGGATACTTGAGAAGGAAACAAATCATAGAGAAAAACCTGAGAACTCCTTTATTTTGCCAAGTGTCAAAGAGCTAATACAAACCATGTTGGATTCAGAGTTCCAAATTCATCTATCTATATAGGTTAGAACAGAGGGATACCTAAAAATATAAACTGCTACTGTAAACTAACGCTTCAACCTAGAAAAACAAAATTTGGTGAGGTCAAGTGGGATTTGTGTACCGATCATTACCACCAAGTATCATCAAGACTGGGTGAAAAAATGTTTGCTGGTATTTCGAAAACTCGTTATTTCTTAGAAGTTGGCAACCCCTTTCAATGAAAGTGCTTTTGCACACTTTGTGCCTAGGGTTACTTGAAGAGGAAACAAACCATAGAGACATAACTGAGAACTTCTTTAGTTGGTCAAGTTTCAAAGAGCTACTACAAATCATGTTGGATTTAGAGTTCCAAATTCATCTATCTATATAGGAGAGAACAGAGTGAAACCTAAAAATAAAAACTGCTACTGTAAACGAACGCTTCAACCTAGAAGAACACAATTTGGTGAGCCAAGTGGGATTTGTGTACTGATCATTACCACCACGTATCATCAAGATTGCATGAAAAAATATTTGCTGGTATTTCAGAAACTCGTTATTTCTTAGAAGCTTCGCAACCCCTCTCAATGAATGTACTTTTCCCCAGTCTGGGCCTAGGGCTATTTGAAGAGAAAACAAACCATAGAGACAAAAGTGAGAATTCCTTTATTTTGTCAAGTTTCAAAGAGCTACTACAAACCTTGTTGTATTTAGAGTTCCAAATTCATCTATCTATATAGGAGAGAAAAAAGTGAAACCTAAAATAAAAACTGCTACTGTAAACGAACGCTTCAACCTAGAAGAACAAAATTTCATGAGCCAAGTGAGATTTTTATACCGATCATTACCACCAAGTATCATCAAGATTGGGTGAAAAAATATTTGCTGGTATTTCGGAAACTCGTTATTTCTTAGAAGCTTGGCAACACCTCTCAATGAATTAGCTTTTCCCCAGTCTGTGCCTAGGGCTATTTGAAGAGGAAACAAACCATAGAAACAAAACTGAGAACTTTTTTATTTTGTCAAGTGTCAAAGAGCTACTACAAACCATGTTGGATTTAGAGTTCCAAATTCATCTATCTATATAGGAGAGAACAGAGGGAAACTTAAGAATAAAAACTGCTACTGTAAACGAACGCTTCAACCTAGAAGAGCATAATTTGGTGAGCCAAGTGGGATTTGTGTACTTGTCATTAAAACCAAGTATCATCAAGATTGGGTGAAAAAATATTTGCTGGTATTTCGGAAACTCGTTATTTCTTAGAAGCCTGGCAACACCTCTCAATGAAAGAGCTTTTGCACAGTCTGTGCCTAGGGATACTTGAAGAGGAAACAAAACATAGAGACAATACTGATAACTCCTTCATTTTGTCAAGTTTCAAAGAGCTACTACAAACCATGTTGGATTTAGAGTTCCAAATTCATCTATCTATATAGGAGAGAACAGAGTGAACCCTAAAAATAGAAACTGCTACTGTAAACGAACGCTTCAACCTAGAAGAACACAATTTGGTGAGCAAGTGGGATTTGTGTCCTGATCATTACCACCAAGTATCATCAAGATTGGCTGAAAAAATATTTGCTGGTATTACTGAAACTCGTTATTTCTTAGAAGATTGGCAACCCCTCTCAATGAAAGTGCTTTTCCACAGTCTGTGCCTAGGGCTTCTTGAAGAGGAAACAAACCATATAGACAAAACTGAGAATCCTTTGTTTTGCCAAGTTACAGAGCTACTACAAACCCTTTTGGATTTAGAGTTCCAAATTCATCTATCTATATTGGAGAGAACAGAGTGAAACCTAAAAATAAAAACTGATACTGTAAACGAACGCTTCACCCTAGAAGAACAAAATTTGGTGAGCCAAGTGGGATTTGTGTACTTGTCATTACCACCACGTATCATCCAGATTGGGTGAAAAAGTATTTGCTGCTATTTCGGAATCTCGTAATTTCTTGGAAGCTTGGCAACCCCTTTCAATGAAAGTGCTTTTCCACAGTCTCTGCTTAGGGCTACTTGAAGAGGAAACAAAACATAGAGACATAACTGAGAACTTCTTCATTTTTTCAAGTTTCAAAGAGCTACTACAATGCATGTTGGATTTAGAGTTCCAAATTCATCTATCTATATAAAAAAGAACAGAGTGAAATCTAAAAATAAAAACTGCTACTGTAAATGAACGCTCCAACCTAGAAGAACAAACTTTGGTGAGCCAAGTGGGATTTGTGTACTTTTCATTACCACCAGGTATCATCAAGATTGGTTGAAAAAATATTTGCTTGTATTTCGGAAAACCGTAATTTCTTGGAAGCTTGGCAGCCCCTTTCAATGGAAGTGCTTTTCCACAGTCTCTGCCTGGGCTACTTGAGGAGGAAACAAATCATAGAGACAAAACTGAGAACTCCTTTATTTTGTGTAGTTTCAAAGAGCTACTACAAACCATGTTGGATTTAGAGTTCCAAATTCATCTATCTATATAGGAGAGAACAGAGGGAAACCTAAAAATATAAACTGCTACTGTAAACGAACGCTTCAACCTAGAAGAACAAAATTTGGTGAGCCAAGTGGGATTTGAGTACTTGTCATTACCACCAAGTATCATCAAGATTGGGTGAAAAAATATTTTTTGGTATTTCGGAAACTCGTAATTTCTTGGAAGCTTGGCAACCCCTTTCAATGAAAGTGCTTTTCCACAGTCTATGCTTAGGGATACTTGAGAAGGAAACAAATCATAGAGAAAAACATGAGAACACCTTTATTTTGCCAAGTGTCAAATATCTACTACAAACCATGTTGGATTTAGAGTTCTAAATTCATCTATCTATATTGGAGAGAACAGAGGGATACCTAAAAATATAAACTGCAACTGTAAACTAACGCTTCAACCTAGAAAAACAAAATTTTGAGTCAAGTGGGATTTGTGTACCGATCATTACCACCAAGTATCATCAAGACTGGGTGAAAAAATGTTTGCTGGTATTTCGGAAACTCGTTATTTCTTAGAAGTTGGCAAACCCTTTCAATGAAAGTGCTTTTGCACAGTTTGTGCCTAGGGTTACTTGAAGAGGAAACAAACCTTAGAGACAAAACTGAGAACTTCTTTATTTTGTCAAGTTTCAAAGTGCTACTACAAATCATGTTGGATTTAGAGTTCCAAATTCATCTATCTATATAGGAGAGAACAGAGTGAAACCTAAAAATAAAAACTGCTACTGTAAACGAACGCTTCAACCTAGAAGAACACAATTTGGTGAGCCAAGTGGGATTTGTGTACTGATCATTACCACCACGTATCATCAAGATTGCGTGAAAAAATATTTGCTGGTATTTCAGAATCTCATTATTTCTTAGAAGCTTCGCAACCCCTCTCAATGAATGTACTTTTCCCCAGTCTGTGCCTAGGGCTATTTGAAGAGAAAACAAACCATAGAGACAAAAGTGAGAACTCCTTTATTCTGTCAAGTTTCAAAGAGCTACTACAAACCATGTTGGATTTAGAGTTCCAAATTCATCCATCTATATAGGAGAGAACAGAGTGAAACCTCAAAATAAAAACTGCTACTGTAAACGAACGCTTCAACCTAGAAGAACAAAATTTCGTGCGCCAAGTTTGATTTTTGTACCGATCATTACCACCAAGTATCATCAAGATTGGGTGAAAAAATATTTGCTGGTATTTCAGAAACTAGTAATTTCTTGGAAGCTTGGCAACCCCTTTCAATGAAAGTGCTTTTCCACAGTCTATGCTTAGGGATACTTGAGAAGGAAAAAAATCATAGAGACAAAACTGAGAACTCCTTTATTTTGCCAAGTGTCAAAGAGCTACTACAAACCATGTTGGATTTAGAGTTCCAAATTCATCTATCTATATAGGAGAGAACAGAGGGACACCTAAAAATATAAACAGAAACTGTAAACGAACGCTTCAACCTAGAAGTACATAATTTGGTGAGTCAAGTGGGATTTGTGTACTGATCATTACCACCAGTATCATCAAGATTGTGTGAAAAAATATTTGCTGGTATTTTGGAAACTCATTATTTCTTAGAAGATTGGCAACAACTCTCAATAAAAGGGCTTTTCCACAGTCTGCGCCTAGGGATACTTAAAGAGGAAACAAACCATAGAGACAAAACTGTGAACTCCTTTATTTTGTCAAGTTTCAAAACGCTACTACAAACCATGCTGGATTTAAGTTCCAAATTCATCTATCTATATAGGAGAGAACAGAATGAAACCTAAAAATAAAAACACCTACTGTAAACTAACGCTTCAACCTAGAAAAATAAAATTTGGTGAGTCAAGTGGGATTTGTTTTCCGATCATTACCACCAAGTATCATCAAGACTGGGTGAAAAAATGTTTGCTGGTATTTCGGAAACACGTTATTTCTTAGAAGTTGGCAACCCCTTTCAATGAAAGTGCTTTTCCACAGTTTGTGCCTAGGGTTACATGAAGAGGAAACAAACCATAGAGACAAAACTGAGAACTTCTTTATTTTGTAAAGTTTCAAAGAGCTACTACAAACCATGTTGGATTTAGAGTTCCAAATTCATCCATCTATATAGGAGAGAACAGAGTGAAACCTAAAAATAAAAACTGCTACTGTAAACAAACGCTTCAACCTAGAAGAACAAAATTTTGTGAGCCAAGTGGGATTTGTGTACTTGTCATTACCACCAAGTATCATCAAGATTGGGTGAAAAAATATTTGCTGGTATTTCGGAAACTCGTAATTTCTTGGAAGCTTGGCAACTCCTTTCAATGGAAATGCTTTTCCACAGTCGCTGCCTGGGCTACTAGAAGAGGAAACAATTCATAGAGACAAATCTGAGCACTACTTTTTTGTGTCAAGTTTCAGAGAGCTACTACAATCCTTGTTGGATTTAGAGTTCCAAATTCATCTATCTATATAGGAGAGAAAAAAGTGAAACCTAAAAATAAAAACTGCTACTGTAAACGAACGCTTCAACCTAGAAGAACAAAATTTCATGAGCCAAGTGAGATTTTTATACCGATCATTACCACCAAGTATCATCAAGATTGGGTGAAAAAATATTTGCTGGTATTTCGGAAACTCGTTATTTCTTAGAAGCTTGGCAACACCTCTCAATGAATTAGCTTTTCCCAGTCTGTGCCTAGGGCTATTTGAAGAGGAAACAAACCATAGAAACAAAACTGAGAACTTTTTTATTTTGTCAAGTGTCAAAGAGCTACTACAAACCATGTTGGATTTAGAGTTCCAAATTCATCTATCTATATAGGAGAGAACAGAGGGAAACTTAAAAATAAAAACTGCTACTGTAAACGAACGCTTCAACCTAGAAGAGCATAATTTGGTGAGCCAAGTGGGATTTGTGTACTTGTCATTAAAACCAAGTATCATCAAGATTGGGTGAAAAAATATTTGCTGGTATTTCGGAAACTCGTTATTTCTTAGAAGCCTGGCAACACCTCTCAATGAAAGAGCTTTTGCACAGTCTGTGCCTAGGGATACTTGAAGAGGAAACAAAACATAGAGACAATACTGATAACTCCTTCATTTTGTCAAGTTTCAAAGAGCTACTACAAACCATGTTGGATTTAGAGTTCCAAATTCATCTATCTATATAGGAGAGAACAGAGTGAACCCTAAAAATAGAAACTGCTACTGTAAACGAACGCTTCAACCTAGAAGAACACAATTTGGTGAGCAAGTGGGATTTGTGTCCTGATCATTACCACCAAGTATCATCAAGATTGGCTGAAAAAATATTTGCTGGTATTACTGAAACTTGTTATTTCTTAGAAGATTGGCAACCCCTCTCAATGAAAGTGCTTTTCCACAGTCTGTGCCTAGGGCTTCTTGAAGAGGAAACAAACCATATAGACAAAACTGAGAATCCTTTGTTTTGCCAAGTTACAGAGCTACTACAAACCCTTTTGGATTTAGAGTTCCAAATTCATCTATCTATATTGGAGAGAACAGAGTGAAACCTAAAAATAAAAACTGATACTGTAAACGAACGCTTCACCCTAGAAGAACAAAATTTGGTGAGCCAAGTGGGATTTGTGTACTTGTCATTACCACCACGTATCATCCAGATTGGGTGAAAAAGTATTTGCTGCTATTTCGGAATCTCGTAATTTCTTGGAAGCTTGGCAACCCCTTTCAATGAAAGTGCTTTTCCACAGTCTCTGCTTAGGGCTACTTGAAGAGGAAACAAAACATAGAGACATAACTGAGAACTTCTTCATTTTTTCAAGTTTCAAAGAGCTACTACAATGCATGTTGGATTTAGAGTTCCAAATTCATCTATCTATATAAAAAAGAACAGAGTGAAATCTAAAAATAAAAACTGCTACTGTAAACGAACGCTCCAACCTAGAAGAACAAACTTTGGTGAGCCAAGTGGGATTTGTGTACTTTTCATTACCACCAGGTATCATCAAGATTGGTTGAAAAAATATTTGCTTGTATTTCGGAAAACCGTAATTTCTTGGAAGCTTGGCAGCCCCTTTCAATGGAAGTGCTTTTCCACAGTCTCTGCCTGGGCTACTTGAGGAGGAAACAAATCATAGAGACAAAACTGAGAACTCCTTTATTTTGTCTAGTTTCAAAGAGCTACTACAAACCATGTTGGATTTAGAGTTCCAAATTCATCTATCTATATAGGAGAGAACAGAGGGAAACCTAAAAATATAAACTGCTACTGTAAACGAACGCTTCAACCTAGAAGAACAAAATTTGGTGAGCCAAGTGGGATTTGAGTACTTGTCATTACCACCAAGTATCATCAAGATTGGGTGAAAAAATATTTTTTGGTATTTCGGAAACTCGTAATTTCTTGGAAGCTTGGCAACCCCTTTCAATGAAAGTGCTTTTCCACAGTCTATGCTTAGGGATACTTGAGAAGGAAACAAATCATAGAGAAAAACATGAGAACACCTTTATTTTGCCAAGTGTCAAATATCTACTACAAACCATGTTGGATTTAGAGTTCTAAATTCATCTATCTATATTGGAGAGAACAGAGGGATACCTAAAAATATAAACTGCAACTGTAAACTAACGCTTCAACCTAGAAAAACAAAATTTTGAGTCAAGTGGGATTTGTGTACCGATCATTACCACCAAGTATCATCAAGACTGGGTGAAAAAATGTTTGCTGGTATTTCGGAAACTCGTTATTTCTTAGAAGTTGGCAAACCCTTTCAATGAAAGTGCTTTTGCACAGTTTGTGCCTAGGGTTACTTGAAGAGGAAACAAACCATAGAGACAAAACTGAGAACTTCTTTATTTTGTCAAGTTTCAAAGTGCTACTACAAATCATGTTGGATTTAGAGTTCCAAATTCATCTATCTATATAGGAGAGAACAGAGTGAAACCTAAAAATAAAAACTGCTACTGTAAACGAACGCTTCAACCTAGAAGAACACAATTTGGTGAGCCAAGTGGGATTTGTGTACTGATCATTACCACCACGTATCATCAAGATTGCGTGAAAAAATATTTGCTGGTATTTCAGAAACTCATTATTTCTTAGAAGCTTCGCAACCCCTCTCAATGAATGTACTTTTCCCCAGTCTGTGCCTAGGGCTATTTGAAGAGAAAACAAACCATAGAGACAAAAGTGAGAACTCCTTTATTCTGTCAAGTTTCAAAGAGCTACTACAAACCATGTTGGATTTAGAGTTCCAAATTCATCCATCTATATAGGAGAGAACAGAGTGAAACCTAAAAATAAAAACTGCTACTGTAAACGAACGCTTCAACCTAGAAGAACAAAATTTCGTGCGCCAAGTTTGATTTTTGTACCGATCATTACCACCAAGTATCATCAAGATTGGGTGAAAAAATATTTGCTGGTATTTCAGAAACTAGTAATTTCTTGGAAGCTTGGCAACCCCTTTCAATGAAAGTGCTTTTCCACAGTCTATGCTTAGGGATACTTGAGAAGGAAAAAAATCATAGAGACAAAACTGAGAACTCCTTTATTTTGCCAAGTGTCAAAGAGCTACTACAAACCATGTTGGATTTAGAGTTCCAAATTCATCTATCTATATAGGAGAGAACAGAGGGACACCTAAAAATATAAACAGAAACTGTAAACGAACGCTTCAACCTAGAAGTACATAATTTGGTGAGTCAAGTGGGATTTGTGTACTGATCATTACCACCAGTATCATCAAGATTGTGTGAAAAAATATTTGCTGGTATTTTGGAAACTCATTATTTCTTAGAAGATTGGCAACAACTCTCAATAAAAGGGCTTTTCCACAGTCTGCGCCTAGGGATACTTAAAGAGGAAACAAACCATAGAGACAAAACTGTGAACTCCTTTATTTTGTCAAGTTTCAAAACGCTACTACAAACCATGCTGGATTTAAGTTCCAAATTCATCTATCTATATAGGAGAGAACAGAATGAAACCTAAAAATAAAAACACCTACTGTAAACTAACGCTTCAACCTAGAAAAATAAAATTTGGTGAGTCAAGTGGGATTTGTTTTCCGATCATTACCACCAAGTATCATCAAGACTGGGTGAAAAAATGTTTGCTGGTATTTCGGAAACACGTTATTTCTTAGAAGTTGGCAACCCCTTTCAATGAAAGTGCTTTTCCACAGTTTGTGCCTAGGGTTACATGAAGAGGAAACAAACCATAGAGACAAAACTGAGAACTTCTTTATTTTGTAAAGTTTCAAAGAGCTACTACAAACCATGTTGGATTTAGAGTTCCAAATTCATCCATCTATATAGGAGAGAACAGAGTGAAACCTAAAAATAAAAACTGCTACTGTAAACAAACGCTTCAACCTAGAAGAACAAAATTTTGTGAGCCAAGTGGGATTTGTGTACTTGTCATTACCACCAAGTATCATCAAGATTGGGTGAAAAAATATTTGCTGGTATTTCGGAAACTCGTAATTTCTTGGAAGCTTGGCAACCCCTTTCAATGGAAATGCTTTTCCACAGTCGCTGCCTGGGCTACTAGAAGAGGAAACAATTCATAGAGACAAATCTGAGCACTACTTTTTTGTGTCAAGTTTCAGAGAGCTACTACAATCCTTGTTGGATTTAGAGTTCCAAATTCATCTATCTATATAGGAGAGAAAAAAGTGAAACCTAAAAATAAAAACTGCTACTGTAAACGAACGCTTCAACCTAGAAGAACAAAATTTCATGAGCCAAGTGAGATTTTTATACCGATCATTACCACCAAGTATCATCAAGATTGGGTGAAAAAATATTTGCTGGTATTTCGGAAACTCGTTATTTCTTAGAAGCTTGGCAACACCTCTCAATGAATTAGCTTTTCCCCAGTCTGTGCCTAGGGCTATTTGAAGAGGAAACAAACCATAGAAACAAAACTGAGAACTTTTTTATTTTGTCAAGTGTCAAAGAGCTACTACAAACCATGTTGGATTTAGAGTTCCAAATTCATCTATCTATATAGGAGAGAACAGAGGGAAACTTAAAAATAAAAACTGCTACTGTAAACGAACGCTTCAACCTAGAAGAGCATAATTTGGTGAGCCAAGTGGGATTTGTGTACTTGTCATTAAAACCAAGTATCATCAAGATTGGGTGAAAAAATATTTGCTGGTATTTCGGAAACTCGTTATTTCTTAGAAGCCTGGCAACACCTCTCAATGAAAGAGCTTTTGCACAGTCTGTGCCTAGGGATACTTGAAGAGGAAACAAAACATAGAGACAATACTGATAACTCCTTCATTTTGTCAAGTTTCAAAGAGCTACTACAAACCATGTTGGATTTAGAGTTCCAAATTCATCTATCTATATAGGAGAGAACAGAGTGAACCCTAAAAATAGAAACTGCTACTGTAAACGAACGCTTCAACCTAGAAGAACACAATTTGGTGAGCAAGTGGGATTTGTGTCCTGATCATTACCACCAAGTATCATCAAGATTGGCTGAAAAAATATTTGCTGGTATTACTGAAACTCGTTATTTCTTAGAAGATTGGCAACCCCTCTCAATGAAAGTGCTTTTCCAAAGTCTGTGCCTAGGGCTTCTTGAAGAGGAAACAAACCATATAGACAAAACTGAGAATCCTTTGTTTGCCAAGTTACAGAGCTACTACAAACCCTTTTGGATTTAGAGTTCCAAATTCATCTATCTATATTGGAGAGAACAGAGTGAAACCTAAAAATAAAAACTGATACTGTAAACGAACGCTTCACCCTAGAAGAACAAAATTTGGTGAGCCAAGTGGGATTTGTGTACTTGTCATTACCACCACGTATCATCCAGATTGGGTGAAAAAGTATTTGCTGCTATTTCGGAATCTCGTAATTTCTTGGAAGCTTGGCAACCCCTTTCAATGAAAGTGCTTTTCCACAGTCTCTGCTTAGGGCTACTTGAAGAGGAAACAAAACATAGAGACATAACTGAGAACTTCTTCATTTTTTCAAGTTTCAAAGAGCTATTACAATGCATGTTGGATTTAGAGTTCCAAATTCATCTATCTATATAAAAAAGAACAGAGTGAAATCTAAAAATAAAAACTGCTACTGTAAACGAACGCTCCAACCTAGAAGAACAAACTTTGGTGAGCCAAGTGGGATTTGTGTACTTTTCATTACCACCAGGTATCATCAAGATTGGTTGAAAAAATATTTGCTTGTATTTCGGAAAACCGTAATTTCTTGGAAGCTTGGCAGCCCCTTTCAATGGAAGTGCTTTTCCACAGTCTCTGCCTGGGCTACTTGAGGAGGAAACAAATCATAGAGACAAAACTGAGAACTCCTTTATTTTGTCTAGTTTCAAAGAGCTACTACAAACCATGTTGGATTTAGAGTTCCAAATTCATCTATCTATATAGGAGAGAACAGAGGGAAACCTAAAAATATAAACTGCTACTGTAAACGAACGCTTCAACCTAGAAGAACAAAATTTGGTGAGCCAAGTGGGATTTGAGTACTTGTCATTACCACCAAGTATCATCAAGATTGGGTGAAAAAATATTTTTTGGTATTTCGGAAACTCGTAATTTCTTGGAAGCTTGGCAACCCCTTTCAATGAAAGTGCTTTTCCACAGTCTATGCTTAGGGATACTTGAGAAGGAAACAAATCATAGAGAAAAACATGAGAACACCTTTATTTTGCCAAGTGTCAAATATCTACTACAAACCATGTTGGATTTAGAGTTCTAAATTCATCTATCTATATTGGAGAGAACAGAGGGATACCTAAAAATATAAACTGCAACTGTAAACTAACGCTTCAACCTAGAAAAACAAAATTTTGAGTCAAGTGGGATTTGTGTACCGATCATTACCACCAAGTATCATCAAGACTGGGTGAAAAAATGTTTGCTGGTATTTCGGAAACTCGTTATTTCTTAGAAGTTGGCAAACCCTTTCAATGAAAGTGCTTTTGCACAGTTTGTGCCTAGGGTTACTTGAAGAGGAAACAAACCATAGAGACAAAACTGAGAACTTCTTTATTTTGTCAAGTTTCAAAGTGCTACTACAAATCATGTTGGATTTAGAGTTCCAAATTCATCTATCTATATAGGAGAGAACAGAGTGAAACCTAAAAATAAAAACTGCTACTGTAAACGAACGCTTCAACCTAGAAGAACACAATTTGGTGAGCCAAGTGGGATTTGTGTACTGATCATTACCACCACGTATCATCAAGATTGCGTGAAAAAATATTTGCTGGTATTTCAGAAACTCATTATTTCTTAGAAGCTTCGCAACCCCTCTCAATGAATGTACTTTTCCCCAGTCTGTGCCTAGGGCTATTTGAAGAGAAAACAAACCATAGAGACAAAAGTGAGAACTCCTTTATTCTGTCAAGTTTCAAAGAGCTACTACAAACCATGTTGGATTTAGAGTTCCAAATTCATCCATCTATATAGGAGAGAACAGAGTGAAACCTAAAAATAAAAACTGCTACTGTAAACGAACGCTTCAACCTAGAAGAACAAAATTTCGTGCGCCAAGTTTGATTTTTGTACCGATCATTACCACCAAGTATCATCAAGATTGGGTGAAAAAATATTTGCTGGTATTTCAGAAACTAGTAATTTCTTGGAAGCTTGGCAACCCCTTTCAATGAAAGTGCTTTTCCACAGTCTATGCTTAGGGATACTTGAGAAGGAAAAAAATCATAGAGACAAAACTGAGAACTCCTTTATTTTGCCAAGTGTCAAAGAGCTACTACAAACCATGTTGGATTTAGAGTTCCAAATTCATCTATCTATATAGGAGAGAACAGAGGGACACCTAAAAATATAAACAGAAACTGTAAACGAACGCTTCAACCTAGAAGTACATAATTTGGTGAGTCAAGTGGGATTTGTGTACTGATCATTACCACCAGTATCATCAAGATTGTGTGAAAAAATATTTGCTGGTATTTTGGAAACTCATTATTTCTTAGAAGATTGGCAACAACTCTCAATAAAAGGGCTTTTCCACAGTCTGCGCCTAGGGATACTTAAAGAGGAAACAAACCATAGAGACAAAACTGTGAACTCCTTTATTTTGTCAAGTTTCAAAACGCTACTACAAACCATGCTGGATTTAAGTTCCAAATTCATCTATCTATATAGGAGAGAACAGAATGAAACCTAAAAATAAAAACACCTACTGTAAACTAACGCTTCAACCTAGAAAAATAAAATTTGGTGAGTCAAGTGGGATTTGTTTTCCGATCATTACCACCAAGTATCATCAAGACTGGGTGAAAAAATGTTTGCTGGTATTTCGGAAACACGTTATTTCTTAGAAGTTGGCAACCCCTTTCAATGAAAGTGCTTTTCCACAGTTTGTGCCTAGGGTTACATGAAGAGGAAACAAACCATAGAGACAAAACTGAGAACTTCTTTATTTTGTAAAGTTTCAAAGAGCTACTACAAACCATGTTGGATTTAGAGTTCCAAATTCATCCATCTATATAGGAGAGAACAGAGTGAAACCTAAAAATAAAAACTGCTACTGTAAACAAACGCTTCAACCTAGAAGAACAAAATTTTGTGAGCCAAGTGGGATTTGTGTACTTGTCATTACCACCAAGTATCATCAAGATTGGGTGAAAAAATATTTGCTGGTATTTCGGAAACTCGTAATTTCTTGGAAGCTTGGCAACCCCTTTCAATGGAAATGCTTTTCCACAGTCGCTGCCTGGGCTACTAGAAGAGGAAACAATTCATAGAGACAAATCTGAGCACTACTTTTTTGTGTCAAGTTTCAGAGAGCTACTACAATCCTTGTTGGATTTAGAGTTCCAAATTCATCTATCTATATAGGAGAGAAAAAAGTGAAACCTAAAAATAAAAACTGCTACTGTAAACGAACGCTTCAACCTAGAAGAACAAAATTTCATGAGCCAAGTGAGATTTTTATACCGATCATTACCACCAAGTATCATCAAGATTGGGTGAAAAAATATTTGCTGGTATTTCGGAAACTCGTTATTTCTTAGAAGCTTGGCAACACCTCTCAATGAATTAGCTTTTCCCCAGTCTGTGCCTAGGGCTATTTGAAGAGGAAACAAACCATAGAAACAAATCTGAGAACTTTTTTATTTTGTCAAGTGTCAAAGAGCTACTACAAACCATGTTGGATTTAGAGTTCCAAATTCATCTATCTATATAGGAGAGAACAGAGGGAAACTTAAAAATAAAAACTGCTACTGTAAACGAACGCTTCAACCTAGAAGAGCATAATTTGGTGAGCCAAGTGGGATTTGTGTACTTGTCATTAAAACCAAGTATCATCAAGATTGGGTGAAAAAATATTTGCTGGTATTTCGGAAACTCGTTATTTCTTAGAAGCCTGGCAACACCTCTCAATGAAAGAGCTTTTGCACAGTCTGTGCCTAGGGATACTTGAAGAGGAAACAAAACATAGAGACAATACTGATAACTCCTTCATTTTGTCAAGTTTCAAAGAGCTACTACAAACCATGTTGGATTTAGAGTTCCAAATTCATCTATCTATATAGGAGAGAACAGAGTGAACCCTAAAAATAGAAACTGCTACTGTAAACGAACGCTTCAACCTAGAAGAACACAATTTGGTGAGCAAGTGGGATTTGTGTCCTGATCATTACCACCAAGTATCATCAAGATTGGCTGAAAAAATATTTGCTGGTATTACTGAAACTCGTTATTTCTTAGAAGATTGGCAACCCCTCTCAATGAAAGTGCTTTTCCAAAGTCTGTGCCTAGGGCTTCTTGAAGAGGAAACAAACCATATAGACAAAACTGAGAATCCTTTGTTTTGCCAAGTTACAGAGCTACTACAAACCCTTTTGGATTTAGAGTTCCAAATTCATCTATCTATATTGGAGAGAACAGAGTGAAACCTAAAAATAAAAACTGATACTGTAAACGAACGCTTCACCCTAGAAGAACAAACTTTGGTGAGCCAAGTGGGATTTGTGTACTTTTCATTACCACCAGGTATCATCAAGATTGGTTGAAAAAATATTTGCTTGTATTTCGGAAAACCGTAATTTCTTGGAAGCTTGGCAGCCCCTTTCAATGGAAGTGCTTTTCCACAGTCTCTGCCTGGGCTACTTGAGGAGGAAACAAATCATAGAGACAAAACTGAGAACTCCTTTATTTTGTCTAGTTTCAAAGAGCTACTACAAACCATGTTGGATTTAGAGTTCCAAATTCATCTATCTATATAGGAGAGAACAGAGGGAAACCTAAAAATATAAACTGCTACTGTAAACGAACGCTTCAACCTAGAAGAAACAAAATTTGGTGAGCCAAGTGGGATTTGAGTACTTGTCATTACCACCAAGTATCATCAAGATTGGGTGAAAAAATATTTTTTGGTATTTCGGAAACTCGTAATTTCTTGGAAGCTTGGCAACCCCTTTCAATTAAAGTGCTTTTCCACAGTCTATGCTTAGGGATACTTGAGAAGGAAACAAATCATAGAGAAAAACATGAGAACACCTTTATTTTGCCAAGTGTCAAATATCTACTACACCATGTTGGATTTAGAGTTCTAATTCATCTATCTATATTGGAGAGAACAGAGGATACCTAAAAATATAAACTGCTACTGTAAACTAACGCTTCAACCTAGAAAAACAAAATTTTGAGTCAAGTGGGATTTGTGTACCGATCATTACCACCAAGTATCATCAAGACTGGGTGAAAAAATGTTTGCTGGTATTTCGGAAACTCGTTATTTCTTAGAAGTTGGCAAACCCTTTCAATGAAAGTGCTTTTGCACAGTTTGTGCCTAGGGTTACTTGAAGAGGAAACAAACCATAGAGACAAAACTGAGAACTTCTTTATTTTGTCAAGTTTCAAAGTGCTACTACAAATCATGTTGGATTTAGAGTTCCAAATTCATCTATCTATATAGGAGAGAACAGAGTGAAACCTGAAAATAAAAACTGCTACTGTAAACGAACGCTTCAACCTAGAAGAACACAATTTGGTGAGCCAAGTGGGATTTGTGTACTGATGATTACCACCACGTATCATCAAGATTGCGTGAAAAAATATTTGCTGGTATTTCAGAAACTCATTATTTCTTAGAAGCTTCGCAACCCCTCTCAATGAATATACTTTTCCCCAGTCTGTGCCTAGGGCTATTTGAAGAGAAAACAAACCATAGAGACAAAAGTGAGAACTCCTTTATTCTGTCAAGTTTCAAAGAGCTACTTCAAACCATGTTGGAATTAGAGTTCCAAATTCATCCATCTATATAGGAGAGAACAGAGTGAAACCTAAAAATAAAAACTGCTACTGTAAACGAACGCTTCAACCTAGAAGAACAAAATTTCGTGCACCAAGTTTGATTTTTGTACCGATCATTACCACCAAGTATCATCAAGATTGGGTGAAAAAATATTTGCTGGTATTTCAGAAACTAGTAATTTCTTGGAAGCTTGGCAACCCCTTTCAATGAAAGTGCTTTTCCACAGTCTATGCTTAGGGATACTTGAGAAGGAAAAAAATCATAGAGACAAAACTGAGAACTCCTTTATTTTGCCAAGTGTCAAAGAGCTACTACAAACCATGTTGGATTTAGAGTTCCAAATTCATCTATCTATATAGGAGAGAACAGAGGGACACCTAAAAATATAAACAGAAACTGTAAACGAACGCTTCAACCTAGAAGTACATAATTTGGTGAGTCAAGTGGGATTTGTGTACTGATCATTACCACCAGTATCATCAAGATTGTGTGAAAAAATATTTGCTGGTATTTTGGAAACTCATTATTTCTTAGAAGATTGGCAACAACTCTCAATAAAAGGGCTTTTCCACAGTCTGCGCCTAGGGATACTTAAAGAGGAAACAAACCATAGAGACAAAACTGTGAACTCCTTTATTTTGTCAAGTTTCAAAACGCTACTACAAACCATGCTGGATTTAAGTTCCAAATTCATCTATCTATATAGGAGAGAACAGAATGAAACCTAAAAATAAAAACACCTACTGTAAACTAACGCTTCAACCTAGAAAAATAAAATTTGGTGAGTCAAGTGGGATTTGTTTTCCGATCATTACCACCAAGTATCATCAAGACTGGGTGAAAAAATGTTTGCTGGTATTTCGGAAACACGTTATTTCTTAGAAGTTGGCAACCCCTTTCAATGAAAGTGCTTTTCCACAGTTTGTGCCTAGGGTTACATGAAGAGGAAACAAACCATAGAGACAAAACTGAGAACTTGTTTATTTTGTAAAGTTTCAAAGAGCTACTACAAACCATGTTGGATTTAGAGTTCCAAATTCATCCATCTATATAGGAGAGAACAGAGTGAAACCTAAAAATAAAAACTGCTACTGTAAACAAACGCTTCAACCTAGAAGAACAAAATTTTGTGAGCCAAGTGGGATTTGTGTACTTGTCATTACCACCAAGTATCATCAAGATTGGGTGAAAAAATATTTGCTGGTATTTCGGAAACTCGTAATTTCTTGGAAGCTTGGCAAGCCCTTTCAATGGAAATGCTTTTCCACAGTCGCTGCCTGGGCTACTTGAAGAGGAAACAATTCATAGAGACAAATCTGAGCACTACTTTTTTGTGTCAAGTTTCAGAGAGCTACTACAATCCTTGTTGGATTTAGAGTTCCAAATTCATCTATCTATATAGGAGAGAAAAAAGTGAAACCTAAAAATAAAAACTGCTACTGTAAATGAACGCTTCAACCTAGAAGAAAAAAATTTCGTGAGCCAAGTGGGATTTTTGTACCGATAATTACCACCAAGTATCATCAAGATTGGGTGAAAAAATATTTGCTGGTATTTCGGAAACTCGTTATTTCTTGGAAGGTTGGCAACCCCTTTCAATGGAAGTGCTTTTCACAGTCGCTGCCTGGGCTACATGTAGAGGAAACAAATCATAGAGACAAAACTGAGAACTCCTTTTTTTGTCAAGTTTCAAAGAGCTACTACAAGCCATGTTGGATTTAGAGTTCCAAATTCATCTATCTATATAGGAGAGAACAGAGGGAAACCTGAAAATATAAACTGCTACTGTAAACGAATGCTTCAACCTAGAAGAACAAAATTTAGTGAGCCAAGTGGGATTTGTGTACTTGTCATTACCACCAATTATCATCAAGATTGGGTGAAAAAATATTTGCTGGTATTTCGGAAACTCCTAATTTCTTGGAAGCTTGGCAACCCCTTTCAATGAAAGTGCTTTTCCACAGTCTCTGCTTAGGGATACTTGTGGAGGAAATAAATCATAGAGACAAAACTGAGAACTCCTTTATTTTGTCAAGTTTCAAAGAGCTACTACAAACCATGTTGGATTTGGAGTTCCAAATTCGTCTATCTATATAGGAGAGAACAGAGGGACAGCTAAAAATAAAAACTGCTACTGTAAACGAACGCTTCAACCTAGAAAAACACAATTTGGTGAGCCAAGTGGGATTTGTGTACTTGTCATTACCACAAAGTATCATCAAGATTGGGTGAAAAAATATTTGCTGGTATTTCGGAAACTCGTTATTTCTTGGATGCTTGGCAACCCCTCTCAATGAAAGTTCTTTTCCACAGTCTGTGCCTAGGGCTACTTGAAGAAGAAACAAACCATAGAGACAATACTGAGAACTATTTTATTTTGTCAAGTTTCAAAGAGCTTCTACAAACCATGTTGGATTTAGAGTTCCAAATTCATCTCTCTATATAGGAGAGAACAGAGTGAAACGTAAATATAAAGACTGCTACTGTAGACGAACGCTTCAACCTAGAAGAACACAATTTGGTGAGCCAAGTGGGATTTTTGTACTGATCATTACCACCACGTATCATCAAGATTGCATAAAATAATATTTCCTGGTATTTCAGAAACTCTTTATTTCTTAGAAGCTTTTCAACCCCTCTAAATGAATGTGCTTTTCCCCAGTCTGTCCCGAGGCTATTTGAAGAGGACACAAACCATAGAGACAAAACTGAGAACACTTTTATTTTGTCAAGTTTCAAAGAGCTACTACAAACCATGTTGGATTTAGAGTTCCAAATTATCCTATCTATATGGGAGAGAACAGAGGGAAACCTAAAAATAAAAAACTGCTCTTGTAAACGAACACTTCAACCTAGAAGAGCAAAATTTGGTGAGCCAAGTGGGATTTGTGTACTTTTAATTACCACCAAGTATCATCAAGATTGGCTGAAAAAATATTTGCTGGTATTTTGGAAACCCGTAATATTTGGGAGCTTGGCAAACCCTTTCAATGAAAGTGCTATTCCACAGTCTCTGCTTAGGGCTACTTGAAGAGGAAACAAATCATAGAGATAAAACTGAGAACTCCTTAATTTTGTCAAGTTTCAAAGAGCTACTACAAACCATGTTGAATTTAGAGTTCCAAATTCAACTATCTATATAGGAGAGAACAGAGGGAAACCTAAAAATATAAACTGCTACTGTAAACGAACGCTTCAACCTAGAAGAGCAAAATTTGGTGAGCCAAGTGGGATTTGTGTACTTGTCATTAAAACCAAGTATCATCAAGATTGGGTGAAAAAATATTTGCTGGTATTTCGGAAACTCGTTATTTCTTAGAAGCCTGGCAACCCCTCTCAATGAAAGAGCTTTTGCACAGTCTGTGCCTACGGATACTTGAAGAGGAAACAAAACATAGAGACAAAACTGATAACTCCTTCATTTTGTCAAGTTTCAAAGAGCTACTACAAACCATGTTGGATTTAGAGTTCCAAATTCATCTATCTATATAAGAGAGAACAGAGTGAACCCTAAAAATAAAAACTGCTACTGTAAACGAACGCTTCAACCTAGAAGAACAGAATTTGGTGAGCCAAGTGGGATTTGTGTACTTGTCATTACCACCAAGTATCATCAAGATTGGATGAAAAAATATTTGCTGGTATTTCGGAAACCCGTAATTTCTTGGAACCTTGGCAACCCCTTTCAATGGAAGTGCTTTTCCACAGTCGCAGCCTGGGCTACTTGAAGAGGAAACAAATCATGAGGACAAAACTGAGCACTACTTTTTTGTCAAGTTTCAAAGAGCTACTACAAACCATGTTGGATTTAAAGTTCCAAATTCATCTATCTATATAGGAGAGAACAGAATGAAACCTAAAAAAAAAAAAAAACACCTACTGTAAACGAACGCTTCAACCTAGAAGAACAAAATTTGGTGAGTCAAGTGGGACTTGTGTGCTTGTCATTACCACCAAATATCATCAAGATTGGGTGAAAAAATATTTGCTGGTATTTTGGAAACTCGAAATTTCTTGGAAGCTTGGCAACACCTTTCAATGAAAGTGCTTTTCCACAGTCTCTGCTTATAGCTACTTGAAGGGGAAACAAATCATAGAGAAAAAACTGAGAACTCCTTCATTTTGTCAAGTTTCAAAGAGATACCACAAACCATGTTGGATTTAGAGTTCCAAATTCATCTATCTATATAGGAGAGAACAGAGGGAAACCTAAAAATAAAAACTGCTACTGTAAACGAACGCTTCAACCTAGAAGAGCAAACTTTGGTGAGCCAAGTAGGATTTGTGTACTTGTCATTAAAACCAAGTATCATCAAGATTGCGTGAAAAAATATTTGCTGGTATTTCGGAAACTCGTTATTTATTAGAAGCCTGACAACCCCTCTCAATGAAAGTGCTTTTGCACAGTCTGTGCCTAGGGATACTTGAAGAGGAAACAAAATATAGAGACAAAACTGAGAACTCCTTCATTTTGTCAAGTTTCAAGGAGCTACTACAAACCATGCTGGATTTAGAGTTCCAAATTCATCTATCTATATAGTAGAGAACAGAGTGGAACCTAAAAATAAAAACTGCTACTTTAAACGAACGCTTCAACCTAGAAGAAGAAAATTTGGTGAGCCAAGTGGGATTTGTGTACTTGTCATTACCACCAAGTATCATCAAGATTGGGTGAAAAAATATTTGCTGGTATTTCGGAAACCCGTAATTTCTTGGAAGCTTGGCAACCCCTTTCAATGGAAGTGCTCTTCCACAGTCGCTGCCTGGGCTACATGAAGAGGAAACAAATCTAGAGACAAAACTGAGCACTACTTTTTTTTGTCAAGTTTCAAAGAGCTACTACAAACCATGTGGGATTTAGAGTTCCAAATTCATCTATCTATATAAAAGTGAACAGAGTGAAACCTAAAAATAAAAACTGCTACTGTAAACGAACACTTCAACCTAGAAGAACACAATTTGGTGAGAAAAGTGGGATTTGTGTACTTGTCATAACACCAAGTATCATCAAGTTGGGTGAAAAACTGTTTTCTGGTATTTCGGAAACTCCTAATTTCTTGGAAGCTTGGCAACCCCTTTCAATGAAAGTGCTTTTCCACAGTCTCTGCTTAGGGATACTTGAGGAGGAAACATGTCATAGAGACAAAACTGAGAACTCCTTTATTTTGTCAAGTTTCAAAGAGCTACTACAAACCATGTTGGATTTAGAGCTCCAAATTCATCTATCTATATAGGAGAGAACAGAGGGATACCTAAAAATATAAACTGCTACTTTAAACTAACGCTTCAACCTAGAAAAACAAAATTTGGTGAGTCAAGTGGGATTTGTGTACCGATGATTACCAGCAAATATCATCAAGACTGGGTGAAAATATATTTGATGGTATTTCGGAAACTCGTTATTTCTTAGAAGCTTGGCAACCCCTCTCAATAAATGTGCTTTTCCCCAGTCTGTGCCTAGGGCTACTTGAAGAGGAAACAAACCATAGAGACAAAACTGAGAACTTTTTTATTTTGTCAAGTTTCAAAGAGCTACTACAAACCATGTGGGATTTAGAGTTCCAAATTCATCTATCTATATAGGAGAGAACAGAGGGAAACCTAAAAATAAAAACTGCTACTGTAAACGAACGCTTCAACCTGGATGAGCAAAATTTGGTTAGCCAAGTGGGATTTGTGTACTTGTCATTACCACCAAGTATCATCAAGTTTGGGTGAAAAAATATTTGCTGGTATTTCGGAAACCCGTAATTTCTTGGAAGGTTGGCAACCCCTTTCAATGGAAGTGCTTTTCCACAGTCGCTGCCTGGGCTACATGTAGAGGAAACAAATCATAGAGACAAAACTGAGAACTCCTTTTTTTGTCAAGTTTCAAAGAGCTACTACAAGCCATGTTGGATTTAAAGTTCCAAATTCATCTATCTATATAGGAGAGAACAGAGGGAAACCTGAAAATATAAACTGCTACTGTAAACGAATGCTTCAACCTAGAAGAACAAAATTTAGTGAGCCAAGTGGGATTTGTGTACTTGTCATTACCACCAATTATCATCAAGATTGGGTGAAAAAATATTTGCTGGTATTTCGGAAACTCCTAATTTCTTGGAAGCTTGGCAACCCCTTTCAATGAAAGTGCTTTTCCACAGTCTCTGCTTAGGGATACTTGTGGAGGAAATAAATCATAGAGACAAAACTGAGAACTCCTTTATTTTGTCAAGTTTCAAAGAGCTACTACAAACCATGTTGGATTTGGAGTTCCAAATTCGTCTATCTATATAGGAGAGAACAGAGGGACAGCTAAAAATAAAAACTGCTACTGTAAACGAACGCTTCAACCTAGAAAAACACAATTTGGTGAGCCAAGTGGGATTTGTGTACTTGTCATTACCACAAAGTATCATCAAGATTGGGTGAAAAAATATTTGCTGGTATTTCGGAAACTCGTTATTTCTTGGATGCTTGGCAACCCCTCTCAATGAAAGTTCTTTTCCACAGTCTGTGCCTAGGGCTACTTGAAGAAGAAACAAACCATAGAGACAAAACTGAGAACTATTTTATTTTGTCAAGTTTCAAAGAGCTTCTACAAACCATGTTGGATTTAGAGTTCCAAATTCATCTCTCTATATAGGAGAGAACAGAGTGAAACGTAAATATAAAGACTGCTACTGTAGACGAACGCTTCAACCTAGAAGAACACAATTTGGTGAGCCAAGTGGGATTTTTGTACTGATCATTACCACCACGTATCATCAAGATTGCATAAAATAATATTTCCTGGTATTTCAGAAACTCTTTATTTCTTAGAAGCTTTTCAACCCCTCTAAATGAATGTGCTTTTCCCCAGTCTGTCCCGAGGCTATTTGAAGAGGACACAAACCATAGAGACAAAACTGAGAACACTTTTATTTTGTCAAGATTCAAAGAGCTACTACAAACCATGTTGGATTTAGAGTTCCAAATTATCCTATCTATATGGGAGAGAACAGAGGGAAACCTAAAAATAAAAAACTGCTCTTGTAAACGAACGCTTCAACCTAGAAGAGCAAAATTTGGTGAGCCAAGTGGGATTTGTGTACTTTTAATTACCACCAAGTATCATCAAGATTGGCTGAAAAAATATTTGCTGGTATTTCGGAAACCCGTAATATTTGGGAGCTTGGCAAACCCTTTCAATGAAAGTGCTATTCCACAGTCTCTGCTTAGGGCTACTTGAAGAGGAAACAAATCATAGAGATAAAACTGAGAACTCCTTAATTTTGTCAAGTTTCAAAGAGCTACTACAAACCATGTTGAATTTAGAGTTCCAAATTCATCTATCTATATAGGAGAGAACAGAGGGAAACCTAAAAATATAAACTGCTACTGTAAACGAACGCTTCAACCTAGAAGAACAAAATTTGGTGAGCCATGTGGGATTTGTATACTTGTCATTACCACAAAGTATCATCAAGATTGGGTGAAAAAATATTTGCTGGTAGTACGGAAACTCGTTATTTCTTAGAAGCCTGGCAACCCATCTCAATGAAAGTGCTTTTCCACAGTCTATCCATAGGGCTACTTGAAGAGGAAACAAAACATAGAGACGAAAATGAGACTTCTTCATTTTGTCAAGTTTCAAAGAGCTATTACAATCCATGTTGGATTTAGAGTTCCAAATTCATCTATCTATATAAAAAAGAACAGAGTGAAACCTAAAAATAAAAACTGCTACTGTAAACGAACGCTTCAACCTAGAAGAACACAATTTGGTGAGCCAAGTGGGATTTGTGTACTGATCATTACCACCACGTATCATCAAGATTGTGTGAAAAAATATTTGCTGGTATTACGGAACCTTGTTATTTCTTAGAAGCTTGGCAACCCCTCTCAATAAATGTGCTTTTCCCCAGTCTGTGCCTAGGGCCATTTGAAGAGGAAACAAACCATAGAGAAAAAACTGAGAATTTTTTTATTTTGTCAAGTTTAAAAGAGCTACTACAAACCATGTTGGATTTAGAGTTCCAAATTCATCTATCTATATTGGAGAGAACAGAGGGAAACCTAAAAATAAAAACTGCTACTGTAAACGACCGCTTCAACCTAGAACAGCAAAATTTGGTGAGCCATGTGGGATTTGTGTACTTGTCATTACCACCAAGTATCATGAATATTGGGTGAAAAAATATTTGCTGGTATTTCGCAACCCATAATTTCTTGGGAGCTTGTCAAATCCTTTCAATGAAAGTGCTCTCCACAGTCTCTGCTTAGGGCTACTTGAAGAGGAAACAAAACATAGAGACAAAACTGAGAACTCCTTTATTTTGTCAAGTTTCAAAGAGCTACTACAAACCATGTTGGATTTAGAGTTCCAAATTCATCTATCTATATAGGAGAGAACAGAGTGAAACCTAAAAATAAAAACTGCTACTGTAAACGAACTCTTCAACCTAGAAGAACAAAATTTGGTGAGCCAAGTGGGATTTGTGTACTTGTCATTGACACCAAGTATCATCAAGATTGGGTGAAAAAATATTTGCTGGTATTTCCGAAACTCGTTATTTCTTAGAAGCCTGGGAACCCCTCTCAATGAAAGTGCTTTTGCACAGTCTGTGCCTAGGGCTACTTGAAGAGGAAACAAAACATAGGACAAAACTGAGAACTCCTTCATTTTGTCAAGTTTCAAAGAGCTACTACAAACCATGTTGGATTTAGTGTTCCAAATTCATCTATCTATATAAAGAGAACAGAGTGAAACCTAAAAATTAAAAACTGCTACTATAAACGAACACTTCAACCTAGAAGAACACAATTTGGTGAGCCAAGTGGTATTTGTGTACTGATCATTAGGACCACGTATCATCAGGATTGGCTGAAAAAATATTTGCTGGTATTTCAGAAACTCGTTATTTCTTCGAAGTTTCGCAACCCCTCTCAATGAATGTACTTTTCCCCAGTCTGTGCCTAGGTCTATTTGAAGAGGAAACAAACCATAGAGACACAACTAAGAACATTTTATTTTGTCAAGTTTCAAAGAGCTACTACAAACCATGTTGGATTTAGAGTTCCAAATTCATCTATCTATACAAGAGAACAGAGGGAAACCTAAAAATAAAAACTGCTCTTGTAAACGAACGCTTCAACATAGAATACCAAAATTTGGTGAGCCAAGTGGGATTTGTGTACTTGTAATTACCACCAAGTATCATCAAGATTGGGCGAAAAAATATTTGCTGGTATTTCAGAAATCCGTAATTTTTGGGAGCTTGGCAAACCCTTTCAATGAAAGTGCTTTTCCACAGTCTCTGCTTAGGGCTACCTGAAGAGGAAACAAATCATAGAGACAAAACTGACTACTCCTTTATTTTGTCAAGTTTCAAAGAGCTACTACAAATCATGTTGGATTTAGAGTTCCAAATTCATCTATCTATATAGGAGAGAACAGAGGGAAACCTAAAAATATAAACTACTACTGTAAACGAACGCTTCAACCAAAAAAAAAAATTTGGTGAGCCAAGTGGGATTTTTGTACTGATCATTACAACCACGTATCATCAAGATTGGGTGAAAAAATATTTGCTCGTATTTCGAAAACTCGTTATTTCTTAGAAGCTTGGCAACCCCTCTCAATGAAAGTGCTTTTCCACAGTGTGTGCATAGCGCTACTTGAAGAGGAAACAATGCATAGAGACAAAACTGAGAACTATTTTATTTTGTCAAGTTTCAAAGAGCTACTACAAACCATGTTGGGTTTGGAGTTCCAAATTCATCTATCTATATAGGAGAGAACAGAGGGAAACCTAAAAATAAAAACTGCTCTTGTAAACGAACGCTTCAACCTAGAAGAGCAAAATTTGGTAAGCCAAGTGGGATTTGTGTACTTGTAATTACCACCAAGTATCATCAAGATTGGGTGAAAAAATATTTGCTGTTATTTCGGAAACCCGTAATTTTTTGGGAGATTGGCAAACCCTTTCAATGAAAGTGCTTTTCCACAGTCTCTGCTTAGGGCTACTTGAAGAGGAAACAAATCACAGAGACAAAACTGAGAACTCCTTTATTTTCTCAAGTTTCAAAGAGTTACTACAAACCATGTTGGATTTAGAGTTCCAAATTCATCTATCTATATAAAAAAGAACAGAGTGAAACCTAAAAATAAAAAACTGCTACTGTAAACGAATGCTTCAACCTAGAAGAATAAAATTTGGTGAGCCACGTGGGATTTGTGTACTTGTCATTACCAGCAAGTATCATCAAGATTGGGTGAAAAAATATTTGCTGGTATTTCGGAAACCCGTAATTTCTTGGAAGTTGGCAACCCCTTTCAATTGAATTGCTTTTCCACAGTCTCTGTCTGGGCTAATTGAAGAGGAAACAAATCATAGAGACAAAACTGAGCACTAATTTTTTTGTCAAGTTTCAAAGAGCTACTACAAACCATGTTGGATTTAGAGTTCCAAATTCATCTATCTATATAGGAGAGAACAGAGAGAAACCTAAAAATAAAAACTGCTACTGTAAACGAACGCTTCAACCTAGAAGAACAAAATTTGGTTAGCCAAGTGGGATTTGTGTACTTGTCATTACCACCAAGTATCATCAAGATTGGGTGAAAAAATATTTGCTGGTATTTCTCAAACCCGTAATTTATTGGGAGCTTGGGAGAGCCTTTCAATGAAAGTGCTTTTCCACAGTCTCTGCTTAGTTCTACTTGAAGAGGAAACAAATCATAGAGACAAAACTGAGAACTCCTTTATTTTGTCAAGTTTCAAAGAGCTACTACAAACAATGTTGGATTTAGAGTTCCAAATTCATCTATCTATATAGGAGAGAAGAGAGGGAAACCTAAAAATATAAACTGCTACTGTAAATGAATGCTTCAACCTAGAAGAACACTATTTGGTGAGCCAAGTGGGATTTGTGTACTGATCATTACCAAAACGTATCATCAAGATTGCGTGAAAAAATATTTAATGGTATTTCAGAAACTCGTTATTTCTTAGAAGCATTTCAACCCCTTTCAATGAATGTGCTTTTCACCAGTCTGTGCCAAGGCTATTTGAAGAGGAAACAAACCATAGAGACAAAACTGATAACATTATATTTTGTCAAGTTTCAAAGAGCTACTACAAACCATGTTGGATTTAGAGTTTCAAATTCATCTATCTATATGGGAGAGAAGAGAGGGAAACCTAAAAATGAAAACTGCTCTTGTAAACGAACACTTCAAAGTAGAAGAGCAAAATTTGGTGAGCGAAGTGGGATTTGTGTACTTGTAATTACCACCAATTATTATCAACATTGGGTGAAAAAATATTTCCTGGTATTTCGGAAACCCGTAATTTTTTGTTAGCTTGGGAAACCCTTTCAATGAAAGTTCTTTTCCACAGTCTCTGCTTAGGGCTACTTGAAGAGGAAACAAATCATAGAGATAAAACTGAGAACTCCTTTATTTTGTCAAGTTTCAAAGAGCTACTACAAACCATGTTGGATTTAGAGTTCCAAATTCATCTATCTATATAGGAGAGAACAGAGGGACACCTAAAAATATAAACTGCAACTGTAAACGAACGCTTCAACTTAGAAGAACCAAACTTGGTGAGTCAAGTGGGATTTGTGTACTGATCATTACCACCAGTATCATCAAGATTGGGTAAAAAAATATTTGCTGGTATTTTGGAAACTCGTTATTTCTTAGAAGCTTGGCAACAACTCTCAATGAAAGTGCTTTTCCGCAGTCTGTCCCTAGGGCTACTTGAAGAAGAAACAAACCATAGAGACAAAACTGACAACTCTTTTATTTTGTCAAGTTTCAAAGACCTACTACAAACCATGTTGGATTTAGAGTTCCAAATTCATCTATCTATATAAGAGAGAACAGAGTGAAACGTAAATATAAAAACTGCTACTGTAGACGAACGCTTCAACCTAGAAGAGCAAAGTTTTTTGAGCCAAGTGAGATTTGTGTATTGATTATTACCACCAAGTATCATCAAGATTGGGTGAAAAAATATTTGCTGGTATTTCGGAAACTCTTAGAAGCTTGGAAAACCCTCTCAATGAAAGAGCTTTTCCACAGTCTGTGCCTAGGGCTACTTGAGAGGAAACAAACCATAGAGACAAAACTGAGAACTCCTTTATTTTGTCAAGTTTCAAAGTGGTACTAGAAACCATGTTGGATTTAGAGTTCCAAATTCATCTGTCTATATAGGAGAGAACAGAGTGAAACCTAAAAATAAAAACTGCTACTGTAAACGAACGCGTCAACCTAGAAGAACAAAATTTGGTGAGACAAGTGGGATTTGTGTACTTGTCATTACCACCACGTATCATCAAGATTGGGTGAAACAGTATTTGCTGGTATTTCGGAAACTAGTAATTTCTTGGAAGCTTGGCAACTACTTTAAATGAAAGTTCTTTTCCACAGTCTCTGCTTAGGGCTACTTAAAGAGAAAACAAATCATAGAAACAAAACTGGGAACTGCTTTTTTTTGGTCAAGTTTCAAAGCGCTACTACAAACCATGCTGTATTTAGAGTTCCAAATTCAGCTATCTATATAGGAGAGAACAGAGGGAAACCTAAAAGTATAAACTGCTATTGTAAAGGAACACTTCAACCTAAAAGAACACAATTTGGTGAGCCAAGTGGGATTTGTGTACTGATCATTAAAACCACGTATCATGAAGATTTGGTGAAAAAATATTTTCTGGTATTTCGAAAACTGATTATTTCTTAAAAGCTTGGCAACCCCTCTGAATGAAAGTGCTTTTCCACAGTCTGTGCCTAGGGCTACCTGAAGAAGAAACAAACCATAGAGACAAAACTGAGAACTCTTTTAGTTTGTCAAGTTTCAAAGACATACTACAAACCCTGTTGGATTAAGAGTTCCAAATTCATCTATCTATATAGGAGAGAACAGAGTGAAACCTAATAATAAGAACAGCTACTGTAAACGAACGCTTCAACCTAGAAGTACAAAATTGCGTGAGTCTAGTGGGATTTGTGTACTTATCATTACCACCAAGTATCATCAAGATTGGGTGAAAAAATATTTGCTGGTATTTCGGAAACTCGTAATTTCTTGTAAGCTTGGCAACCCCTTTCAATGCAAGTGCTTGTCCACAGTCTCTGCTTAGGGCTACTTGAAGAGGAAACAAATCATAGAGACAAAACTGAGAACTCCTTTATTTTGTCAAGTTTCAAAGAGCTACTACAAATCATGTTGGATTTAGAGTTCCAAATTCATCTATCTATATAGGAGAGAACAGAGGGACACCTAAAAATATAAACTGCAACTGTAAACGAACGCTTCAACTTAGAAGAACCAAACTTGGTGAGTCAAGTGGGATTTGTGTACTGATCATTACCACCAGTATCATCAAGATTGGGTAAAAAAATATTTGCTGGTATTTTGGAAACTCGTTATTTCTTAGAAGCTTGGCAACAACTCTCAATGAAAGTGCTTTTCCGCAGTATGTGCCTAGGGCTACTTGAAGAAGAAACAAACCATAGAGACAAAACTGACAACTCTTTTATTTTGTCAAGTTTCAAAGACCTACTACAAACCATGTTGGATTTAGAGTTCCAAATTCATCTATCTATATAAGCGAGAACAGAGTGAAACGTAAATATAAAAACTGCTACTGTAGACGAACGCTTCAACCTAGAAGAACAAAGTTTTTTGAGCCAAGTGAGATTTGTGTATTGATTATTACCACCAAGTATCATCAAGATTGGGTGAAAAAATATTTGCTGGTATTTCGGAATCTCTTAGAAGCCTGGGAAACCCTCTCAATGAAAGAGCTTTTCCACAGTCTGTGCCTAGGGCTACCTGAAGAGGAAACAAACCATAGAGACAAAACTGAGAACTCCTTTATTCTGTCAAGTTTCAAAGTGGTACTACAAACCATGTTGGATTTAGAGTTCCAAATTCATCTGTCTATATAGGAGAGAACAGAGTGAAACCTAAAAATAAAAACTGCTACTGTAAACGAACGCGTCAACCTAGAAGAACAAAATTTGGTGAGACAAGTGGGATTTGTGTACTTGTCATTACCACCACGTATCATCAAGAATGGGTGAAACAGTATTTGCTGGTATTTCGGAGACTAGTAATTTCTTGGAAGCTTGGCAACTACTTTAAATGAAAGTTCTTTTCCACAGTCTCTGCTTAGGGCTACTTGAAGAGAAAACAAATCATAGAGTCAAAACTGGGAACTGTTTTTTTTTGTCAAGTTGCAAAGCGCTACTACAAACCATGCTGGATTTAGAGTTCCAAATTCAGCTATCTATATAGGAGAGAACAGAGTGAAACCTAATAGTATAAACTGCTATTGTAAAGGAACACTTCAACCTAAAAGAACACAATTTGGTGAGCCAAGTGGGATTTGTGTACTGATCATTAACACCACGTATCATCAAGATTGGGTGAAAAAATATTTGCTGGTATTTCGAAAACTGATTATTTCTTAAAAGCTTGGCAACCCCTCTGAATGAAAGTGCTTTTCCACAGTCTGTGCCTAGGGCTACTTGAAGAAGAAACAAACCATAGAGAAAAAACTGAGAACTATTTTAGTTTTTCAAGTTTCAAAGAGATACTACAAACCCTGTTGGATTAAGAGTTCCAAATTCATCTATCTATATAGGAAAGAACAGAGTGAAACCTAAAAATAAAAACAGCTATTGTAAACGAACGCTTCAACCTAGAAGTACAAAATTTGGTGAGTCAAGTGGGATTTGTGTACTTGTCATTACCACCAAGTATCATCAAGATTGGGTGAAAAAATATTTGCTGGTATTTCGGAAACTCGTAATTTCTTGTAAGCTTGGCAACCCCTTTCAATGTAAGTGCTTGTCCACAGTCTCTGCTTAGGGCTACTTGAAGAGGAAACAAATCATAGAGACAAAACTGAGAACTCCTTTATTTTGTCAAGTTTCAAAGAGCTACTACAAACCATGTTGGATTTAGAGTTCCAAATTCATCTATCTATATAGGAAAGAACAGAGGGAAACCTAAAAATATAAACTCCTACTGTAAACGAACACTTCAACCAAGAAGAACAAAATTTGGTGAGTCAAGTGGGATTTGTGTACTTATCATTACCAGCAAGTATTATCAAGATTGGGTGAAAAAATACTTGCTGGTATTTCGGAAACTCGTTATTTCGTAGAAGCTTGGCAACCGCTCTCAATTAAAGTGCTTTTCCACAGTCTGTTTATAGGGCTACTTGAAGAGGAAACAAACCATAGAGACAAAACTGAGAACTCCTTTATTTTGTCAAGTTTCAAACAGCTACTACAAACCATGTGGGATTTAGAGTTCCAAATTCATCTATCTATATAGGAGAGAACAGAGTGAAACCTAAATATAAAAACTGCTACTGTAGACGAACCCTTAATCTTAGAAGAACAAAATTTGGTTGGCCCTGTGGGATTTGTGTACTGATCATTACCACCAAGTATCATCAAGATTGGGTGAAAAAATATTTGCTGGTATTTCGGAAACTCGTTATTCATTGGAAGCTTGGCAACCCCTTTCAATGAAATTGCATTTCCACAGTTTGTGCCTAGGGCTACTTGAAGAGGAAACAAACCAGAGAGACAATACTCAGAACTCCTGTATTTTGTCAAGTTTCAAAGAACTACTACAAACCATGTTGGATTTAGAGTTCCAAATTCATCTATCTATATAGAAGATAACAGAGTGAAACCTAAATATAAAAACTGCTACTGTAGACGAACGCTTCAACCTTGAAGAACAAAATTTGGTGAGCCAAGGGGGAATGGTGTACCGACGATTACCCCCAAGTACCATCAAGATTGGGTGAAAAAATGTTTGCCGGTATTTCAGAAACTCGTTATTTCTTAGAAGCTTGGCAACCCCTCTCAATGAAAGTGCTTTTCCACTGTCTCTGCTTAGGGCTACTTGGAGAGGAGACAAATCATAGAGACAAAACTGAGAACTACTTTTTTTTGTCAAGTTTCAAAGTGCTACTACACACCATGCTGGATTTAGAGTTCCAAGTTCAGCTATCTATATAGGAGAGAACAGAGGGAAACCTCCAAATATAAACTGCTAGTGTCAACGAACACTTCAACATAGAAGAACACAATTCGGTGAGCCAAGTGGGATTTGTGTACTAATCATTACCACTACGTATTATCAAGATTGGGTGAAAAAATATTTGCTAGTATTTCGGAAAATGGTAATTTCTTGCAAACTTGGCTTTTCCGCAGTATCTGCTTAGGGCTATTTGAAGAGGAAACAAACCATAGAGACAAAACTGAGAACATATTATTTTGTCAAGTTTCAAAGAGCTACTACAAACCATGTTGGATTTTGAGTTCCAAATTAATCTATCTGTGTAGGAGAGAACAGAGGGAGACCTCAAAATAAAAACTGCTCTTGTAAACGAACGCTTCAACCTAAAAGAGCAAAATTTGGTGAGCCAAGTGTGTTTGTGTACTTGTAATTACCACCAAGTATCATCAAGTTTGGGTGAAAAAATATTTGCTGGTATTTCGGAAACCCGTAATTTTTTGGGAGCTTGGCAAACCCTTTCAATGAAAATGCTTTTCCACAGTCTCTGCTTAGCGCTACTTGAAGAGGAAACAAATCATAGAGACAAAACTGAGAACTCCTTTATTTTGTCAAGTTTCAAAGAGCTACTACAAACCATGTTGGATTTAGAGTTCCAAATTCATCTATCTATATAGGAAAGAACAGAGGGAAACCTAAAAATATAAACTGCTACTGTAAACGAACGCTTCAACCTAGAAGAACAAAATTTGGTGAGCCATGTGGGATTTGTGTACTTGTCATTACCACCAAGTATCTTCAAGATTGGGTGAAAAAATATTTGCTGGTATTTCGGAAACTCGTTATTTCTTAGAAGCCTGGCAACCCCTCTCAGTGAAAGTGCTTTTCCACAGTCTCTGCCTAGGGCTACTTGAAGAGGAAACAATATATAGAGAAAAAACTGAGAACTACTTCATTTTGTCAAGTTGCAAAGAGCTACTACAAACCATGTTGGATTTAGAGTTCCAAATTCATCTATCTATATAAGAGAGAACAGAGTGAAACCTAAATATAAAAACTGCTACTGTAGACGAACGCTTAAACCTAGAAAAACAAAATTTGTTGAGCCAAGTGCGATTTGTGGACTTATCATTACCACCAAGTATCATCAAGATTGGTTGAAAAAATATTTGCTGGTGTTTCGAAAACTCGTTATTTCGTAGAAGCTTGGAAACCCCTCGCATTGAAAGTGCTTTTCCACAGTTTGTGCATATGGCTACTTGAAGAGGAAACAAACCTTAGAGATAAAACTGAGAACTCCTTTATTTTCTCAAGTTACAAACAGGTACTAAAAACCATGTTGGATTTAGACTTCCAAATTCATCTATCTATATTAGAGAGAACAGAGTGAAACCTAAATATAAAAACTGCTACTGTACACGAACTCTTAAACCTAGAAAAACAAAATTTGGTGGCAAAGTGGGATTTGTGTACTGATCATTACCACCAAGTATCATCAAGATTGGGTGAAGAAATATTTGCTGGTATTTCAGAAACTCGTTATTACTTGGAAGCTTGGCAACCCCTTTCAATGAAAGTGCATTTCCACAGTCTGTGCCTAGGGCTACTTGAAGTGGAAACAAACGATAGGAACAATACTGAGAACTCCTGTATTTTGTCACGTTTCAAAGAGCTACTACAAAGCATGTTGGATTTAGAGTTCCAAATTCATCTATCTATATAAGAGAGAACATGGTGAAACATAAATATAAAAACTGCTACTGTGGACGAATGCTTCAACCTAGAAGAACACAATTTGCTGAGCCAAGTGGGATTGGTATACTGATCAATACCACCAAGTATCATCAAGATTGGGTGAAAAATATTTGCTGGTATTTCGGAAACTCGTTATTTCTTAGAAGCTTGGCAACCCCTTTCAATGAAAGAGCATTTCTACAGTCTGTGCCAAGGGCTACTTGAAGAGGAAACAAACCATAGAGACAATACTGAGAACTACATTATTTGGTCAAGATTCTAAGAGCTACTACAAACCACGTTGGATTTAGAATTCCAAATTCATCTATCTATATGGAAGAGAACAGAGTGAAACCTAAATATAAAAACTGCTACTGTAGACGAATGCTTCAACCTAGAAGAACACAATTTGGTGAGTCAAGTGGGATTTGTGTACGTGTCATTATCACCACGTATCATCAAGATTGGGTGAAAAAGTATTTGCTGGAATTTCGGAAACTCGTAATTTCTTGGAAGCTTGGGAACTCCTTTCAATGAAAGTGCTTTTCAACAGTCTCTGCTTATGGCTACTTGAAGAGAAAACAAATCATAGAGACAAAACAGAGAACTCCTTTATTTTATCAATTTTCAAAGAGCTACTACAAACCATGTTAGATTTACTGTTCCAAATTCATCTATCTATATAGGAGAGAAGAGAGTGAAACCTAAATATAAAAACTGCTACTGTAGACGAACGCTTCAACCTAGAAGAACAAAATTTGGTGAGCCAAGTGGGATTTGTGTACTTGTCATTACCACCATGTATCATCAAGATTGGGTGAAAAAGTATTTGCTGGTATTTCGGAAACTCGTAATTTCTTGGAAGCTTGGCAACCCCTTTCAATGAAATTGCATTTCCACAGTTTGTGCCTAGGGCTACTTGAAGAGGAAACAAACCAGAGAGACAATACTCAGAACTCCTGTATTTTGTCAAGTTTCAAAGAACTACTACAAACCATGTTGGATTTAGAGTTCCAAATTCATCTATCTATATAGAAGATAACAGAGTGAAACCTAAATATAAAAACTGCTACTGTAGACGAACGCTTCAACCTTGAAGAACAAAATTTGGTGAGCCAAGGGGGAATGGTGTACCGACGATTACCCCCAAGTACCATCAAGATTGGGTGAAAAAATGTTTGCCGGTATTTCAGAAACTCGTTATTTCTTAGAAGCTTGGCAACCCCTCTCAATGAAAGTGCTTTTCCACTGTCTCTGCTTAGGGCTACTTGGAGAGGAGACAAATCATAGAGACAAAACTGAGAACTACTTTTTTTTGTCAAGTTTCAAAGTGCTACTACACACCATGCTGGATTTAGAGTTCCAAGTTCAGCTATCTATATAGGAGAGAACAGAGGGAAACCTCCAAATATAAACTGCTAGTGTCAACGAACACTTCAACATAGAAGAACACAATTCGGTGAGCCAAGTGGGATTTGTGTACTAATCATTACCACTACGTATTATCAAGATTGGGTGAAAAAATATTTGCTAGTATTTCGGAAAATGGTAATTTCTTGCAAACTTGGCTTTTCCGCAGTATCTGCTTAGGGCTATTTGAAGAGGAAACAAACCATAGAGACAAAACTGAGAACATATTATTTTGTCAAGTTTCAAAGAGCTACTACAAACCATGTTGGATTTTGAGTTCCAAATTAATCTATCTGTGTAGGAGAGAACAGAGGGAGACCTCAAAATAAAAACTGCTCTTGTAAACGAACGCTTCAACCTAAAAGAGCAAAATTTGGTTTGCCAAGCCCAAGTCGTGTTTGTGTCCTTGTAATTACCACAAAGTATTCATCAAGTTT